>NC_091821.1:22192501-22340001 GCF_038994185.2 Dermacentor albipictus
TACTCGTGAATCCCCGTGACAATATTATAAAGGCACCCATACCTGGAACAACACCGGCTCTGTCTATCCTTTCTTTCCCCTCCAATTAATACTCAAAAGGTATCTTGGCTATCTCGAGCGCTGACCAGTTAACGCTCTTATCTCGGCCGTCAGCTTTGAACACCAGCGCTTCTGGAAGTTTGACGTTCTCTGCTGTCCTGAGTACGCTGTGTTACACAATAATGAGATGCAGCTTATTTTATTCCATCTAATTACAACCACGCATCTATTGTAACAGACATTAAGAGTAGTATATCATTGCCATGTGTGTTATTGCGCAGACGTCGTCCCGGCCCGGCCTATTCCACAAAGTTTATCACCATTCCTCTTTGCTAAGTCATCTCTCTACATAACTCGCCTACCATCCATCTCAAGTGGATCACGCGCACAAGGTAATTTGCTTTAGTTCCTTCGCAAATACTGTTGTTTTTATTTTTTCTTGCCCCTTTGTACAAATGACGGAAACCACGTTCCTGCAGAGATCGTGCCTGTCTCTAATCATGTCCTCTAGCGCGAAACATTATCATGGTTCCTTCTATCCGTTGAAATAGACTGAGATATGTTATTAGTGAGCCATGTTATTAGAGATAACTTCGGCACGAAAGAAAGCATAGTGTAGACTCAGCCAGATCAAGCAACAGAGAAGCCTGAGAGATCAGAATTCAACGTAAAAAAAAACTTTACCGAAAAAGAAAGAGAAAATGTCCCTAAAAACACGATGGCAGGATCAGATGAAATCCCAATGCAGCAAAACAAACATCTGGGTCCCATGAGCAAGGCACAGCTCACTTGCGCCACAGAAGATGTCATTCAGAAAAAGAAAATTATGATTGGATGGCGTGAAAGCAAATGGAACCTAATCTACGAAGGCAAAAATGATAAGGATAGGACGAGATCGTACAGGCCAGTATACAGTCAGGTCGGTCATACATAGAATGGCAATGCAAGCGACAAAATTAGAACTATCGAAGTGGGTGGAGATAAATTATACACTGGGGAGTTATATAATGGGTTCACACCAGACAAACGCTTAGAGGATAATATGTTTGCACTAAATAAATGCGTAGAAATTTCAATGGCTTAGATAGACCTTTATGAAGAGCATTTCTAGATATTAAGAGAGCCTATACGACAACGTAGACAGGGAATGGTCATGGGATATTCTCAAGCACAGGACATAGATGGCGATTTCGTGGAGCTATTGAGGGAGATATATAGGGAGCACCAAGTACAAATTGTACAACAAATGCGGAAATGCAATGAAGTGGTGGAAATTCACCGAGGACTGAAGCAAGGATGTCCTCTGTCTCCGTTGTCGTTCATGCTTTATGTTAAGGGCATGGAAAAACGAGTGGAAAACAGTGCATTAGGGTTACGTTTATCTTACTCTCAAAATGGGCAAAGGGTAGAACAGAAGATCCGTGGGCTGATGATATGCGGACGACATAGTGCCACTAGCGGACAATGCGAGGGATGCAGAGACTTGCGAATATGTGTAACCATGCAGTGATGATTCTAGGTGTTAATTTTAGCACAGAGAAAACGGGACTTGGGATCTTTAACGAAGAGACAAGCAATGATCAACTGCAAGTGATGACCAAAGTCAAGCAATACAAATACCTGGGCGTAAACATCAACGAAGAAAATTCTTACTCAAGCACCCACCAAGATAATCTGAATATAAAGGGGAAGCGGAATGCAGCAATAATATAGAATGTTAGTGCGTCCGGTATTCCGGCAAGCGCGGGTGGTTTGCCGGATGAGCAGGTTGGTGGCGTCAGCTGGTGGTGCAGAGCTCAATCACATAAACACAGAGCCAATTACTATATTCTTCTTAGCTGCTGGCGTAAATTTTCTACAGCGGCGTAATCGCATTCACAATTACGTCGATGCCGAAAATTTGCACCACCAGCGAAGCACAACATAGTACGTTGCTGCAATTTTAGCTCTGTGTTTGTCTGGTTGCGCTCTACGCCACCGGGCGGCTGCACCGCTCCGGCCGCTCACGCTTACGCCCCCCGACCATCCGGTAATCCACCCAAACCACCTCCGTTTGCCGGAATAGCGGACCCGCTAAAAGTATCTAATAAAACATATAACACTTTGGTGCTACAATTGAGGAGGAGGAGGAAAAGAAGGAAGGAAATGTAGGGAGATAACCCAGACACACGTCCGGTTTGCTACCCTACACGAAGGAATGGGTTTTAGGGACGAAAATAAATAAAGGAGAGGGAGGGAAGAAGGTACTCTCAGTGTGAACACGAGCGGTTGTCCAGTCGCATGATCGCAAGGGCCAGCTACCCCTTTTGACATGCTCAACCCCAACTCTCACAACGGTGGCTGTTCCACACCTCCCTCCACTCCCTTTCCGTCGCGCACTATACCGCCCGATGCACCATTTATGACCATTCTTTATTCGTGCACGTGTTCAACTCTTAGATGCCATCTTCGCTCAGCGCTTTTGTAGAAGCATTTGCTTATAAGGATTACTGAACATGCCTAGAAAAGACTTAACATGATCTCATTGCTACTGCTTTATGGTAACACAACCCTCAAAAAGTAATAAATAAATGTAAAAATGAAGAAAGAAAGAAAGAAAGAAAGAAAGAAAGAAAGAAAGAAAGAAAGAAAGGGAACCATACACTTAGCCCTACTCATTTCCACGTCCCCCCCCTTTATTTTACGTTTTTTGTTAGCGTGGGGAATGTATGGTTTAAAGTGCCGACAGGTTCTGTCGAAGTGTTTTGTTGGTGGATCTCGCAACCTAAGAGTCACAGCAGAGTTCAAGCACGAGCACAGCAAAATAAACAAACAAGTTAATAAATAAAGACACCATCGTCTGAGCACTGTGGTTGCATATATAGCAGCGTACAGAGTATGAAATGTTTTAATGCGCTGGTCGTATTGACCTCGGTAGTGATTATTCTTCAGTGATAAAAAAAATGGAAGCAAGGATGCACACCCTTCGTGATAGCTGCTATGGCATTTCGCTGATGAGCACGACGTCGCGGGTTGGCCTTCGTGCGGCCGCATTCCGATGCACTTGGAACGCAAGAACGCTCGTATACCCACACAGTAGCTTGGGTGCAGGTTGCAGGACCCCAGGTGTTCACGATAAATGCGGAGCCCCACACTATAGTGCCTTCCTCATAACGCGCCGTGCAGCTTTGGAGCCTTAAGTCCATAATTTCATGCTATGTAGAGTACTAAATATAAATGGAAAACTGGACGAGTTGGAACAGATTGATGATTCGCAGCGTAAAACCACAGAGAGATGCAGGAAGAAGAAAATTTCGGCCTTCGTGTAGAACCTTCTTGCTTGTCTTTGTCCTTTTGCGCTGTAATCAGGAGTCCTGTTCATATGCTACCGCCAGTGCAACTTAGCATCCGTAAACTCGTTCAATTTGTGTAACGCCCCAGTTCGTCGCCGTCAAACGACACCTTTATTCAAGAAACTCAGCCGATGCTTTCGAAACGAACAATGTGCGAAATCGCCATTCGAATGTACTATGGCCCACTTGCGCAAGACCATGAGACTGTTTGCTGTTAATGTTGATTGTGCTTGGATATCCTTGACGGGTGGGAGTATGCGTAGGGATAAACGTCCTCCTTTACGACGAAGCGCACGTAATATCACCTGCATGAGGCACCACTCAACTGAGACTTACGGATACACCTGGTTCAACACTTACGTATAAAATGCACAATTCAGAACGCTCGTCTGTATTATTTTTCCTGGTTGCGGCGTTCCAAATATAGAGGACGAAACGCAAACACACCCGCCTGCTGATATTTCCGTGCACGTCGGACATTCCGAGGGTAGCACAATTACTCGGAGGACTCTGGCAGGACAGCACGTAAATGCCAAGCGTTGCCCTGGGTGCTGTAACGCGCCATAAATTATCATCATTCAAGAAAGTTTGCACGTTCGCATGGGAAAAAAAATGGTCCTAAGACAGTTTACTTTGAGAGGAGATTTATAAGATATCTGCTCTGTCGATAGCCTGCTGCCAGTTTACTACTACCTCACTGATAAATACTGGGGTTCATTCGAGAAATGATAATAACAAGACCACTTATCCTCTCCTGCATTCTTACATTTGATGCTGAAGAGAAATGGTGGCACCTGGTCGACAGCCGCTTGAGGTATTGCTTGGCGTCGAAAACGAAAAAATAGCTGCCCACCTTCCGCTCATTTGTTTTCCCGACGCACATATTTTCAGGGAAGCTCGCGAACATTACGAGTGGCAGCGTCATCCTTCTGATTGATCCGAACCTTCCATACTTATCCAGAAGAGAGAGAGCCAACACGTTTCGTGAAAGTGATTCCCCCGACGATGCCTCTGTTTTAAGAGAGGATTCTCAGGACAACGACGATCTCTGCTCCCGTCACTCTTTACCGCTGAGCTCCAGACCCGATGAGACCGCTTTTCTCGCCAAATCTTGCCAAACACGCGTCACTGTTGCATAGGCAGCTGACGCCCCACGGGACGAATTTTCCACTGAAAGACCGGCAACGCGCTACTGCGAAAGCGAGACGAAGCAGACGACAGTGGTTTGGCTGCCGCGCTCGACAAGAGATGGCGCCACGTAAGTGCGCCTCGCCGATTCCTCCGAGTCCGAACGCGGGCGCTCGCGGCAGCTCTTGGCTCTTCTTCCGTGTGAGCCCGGCAAGTTCGCTTCGTTAACTCAGCGGCGACCCGACCCATTTGCCGGCGTGTGCCGCGCTCCTCTCGACAAGGACAAACGCAGATGACAGTGCTCGCGTTGGCCAGGGCCGAACACGCTCAGTCAACGCCGTGAACACTTCTTGCCACTTGTCCGTGTGCATGCATTGAGAAGTTTCTGTTGGCTCGACACGGCGGCACAGCTCGCTGATCGGAGCAGTTGGCGTTCCTCGCCTGGTGCACCTCCAGAAACAACTGTCGAAGTGTAGGATAATCAGCGCTTCTTCGTCTCTCCTTTCACCGGCAGCCCGCGACTGAACGAGCGAAACCGACTCTTCCATCGCACGCCATGCTGCCAGGTGAGTTCCGCAAGGCAAAATGTCCCGCTGCAGGCAAGCGTTCACTTGCACGCGGCGAGATTGGACACACCTCTCTGATATCAGTCGCTGCGTGCAGCTGTCTTCTCGGTGCGGCCGACCGACCCGCCTGCGATAACGCAGTCCAGCAACGGCGACATCCGCCGGCTTGACCACATTTTCCTGCCGTGACGACGTCGTGGTGTATTGGCTTGACGTCTTTGCTCGTAAACCATGCATGCGTACAAGGTCGTTTGCGTTGCGATGCGTGTTTGGAAAATACCGCCACGCAGTGCGGCGAGGAGTACGAACGGCGGCGGCGAAAGGGAAATTCTTGGCGCTGCGAGACGAGCGTCGTGCAGTGTTTTTTATTATGTGTGTTGCCGCCGAGCCTAGATGTTATCCCCGCCATTTCCGCTTGCTCTCGTTGCTGTGCAACCGTCTACTCTCATGCAGCTGTTTCTGCACTTACAGTGGTTGACAGCTGCTACACACGGTATCATAGACGGTGTTCTCCCTTTTATTGCATCTACTTTCTGTACTGTGGAGGATGCCGCTTTTACGTTGTCTCCTGTACTTGTGTATGTGTGTGCGTCCGTGTGTTTGGAAAAGAAACAAAAAACACGCACGCACACGCAACGCCAAGCGCAGGGATCGCTCGTGCTCGCGATGACGTGCCGCGTAAACAAATCGTCTGCTTCAGTCGCCCATCTGGTTTCGGTTTCTCAACGCGCGCAATGCCCGGGCGCCTCGCGCGGAAGCGGCGCCGCCGTCTTTCGCCGCTGAGTCATCGCGTCGGCACTGTCGACGCCACTTTTTCTAATCCTTCGCGCTTACGAAAATCGCTGTCGGCGCTTACCAGCCGGAGGGAACGATTCAACACAATAATGGCTAAGCGTACACACGCATGCGAACGGCGTTCTCGCGAGAGAACGCGGCATAGCTATAGACGAGGAAAAGCAATAAACGATCTTGCTAGACCGGCGACTTCACACGCGACTCGACTATGAAACCGGCGACAAATATGGCGTGACCAGCCTCGCAAAAGACCAAAAGCTATCCGTAACGAGCTCAACACGCTGGGCTTTTTTCATTTTCCCCTCTATGCTGCCGTACATTTCTATCGATTCTTTCTCGTGTGCGTTGTGTGCGCGTTATGTCGTGCGTTCTTCTTCTCCCACCTTTCGGCCGCAGCGAAACGTTAGCCTGTCGCACTACATTCAAGTATTTGCGAGCAAACAAACGAACAAAAAGCTTAGAACGACAGAAAGTTGAGCCAATTGGTAAGGATTCCCAATTTCCATTCCATTATGGACAAAAAGCCACGGACAGCGCCAATTTTCTCTTGGCTCGGAAACATCATTGCTCCGCACCACCAGCCAGATTCGCTGCTTATGCGCACGGAATGCCTTCTCTGAACTTGGCACACTCAGAGCGTGTAGAAAGCTTATCGTAAGTCATTTATTCAACGAACGGGATCTGGCAGACGTGCAAAACCTATCAGCGATGCGCAGCACAGGGGCCACAACGAAAGTTCGCGAGCGCGTCTTTTTATGACTGGCACTCGTGCTTTTGGGTGCATGGTTGGCGTTTCATTTTAGGCTTGACATGGGGGCGCACGATCCTGGAGTAAACGGCTTCGGTTCTGTAATGCGTATACAATATCACTTATCTTGACAACTTAAATCTGAAAGAAACAGCTGTGGCTGACGGGACGGACTGTGTGTGTGTCAGCGTGCATTGTTCGCGCAGTTTGATACTTATCTGCAGATGCACGTCTACACCCGATTTGGTTTGATATGTCCCGTGTTTAACGCCCCGTACAACATATAGGCTGCCGTAGTGGACTACGGAAGGATTTTGGACCACGTCGGAGTTCTTTAACGTCCGCCCAACTCACGGTGTACGAGCGTGTTCGCATTCTGCCAGTACCAGAATGTGGCCGCCGCGACCGGGAATTGAATCTGCGGCAAAGCGTAACAGCCAACACGGCAAGTCGAGATTCATGGTGCTGCAAAATGTATGCCGGAAGTCAAATCGCTCGCATTGTCGTGTTTACTACGTTTTATTGTGAGAGCAACTATACGGATTTTTACGGCGCATTCCCGTCGTACATATAGGCGTTTCCATGAGGTTCCGTATAAAGTCCAAGTGCGATAACATCGTGGCCGCGCGCATTATGTGCGAGTGAAAGCGTGCGAGTGGGCCGACGATGGTGGCTCGATCTCGCGCGCGCATGGGAGGAAGGCGTGGAGAAAGCGCGTCGTCTTTCATCGTGCGCAAGGTACCGAATGGGGGGGGGGGGGGGGTCATATTATTTCGGAGTCCCCCACTACGGCGTGCTGCATAATCAAATTTTGGTTTCAGTCCGCAAAACCCCATAATGTTATTCTGTAATTTGAACTTCCGAATAAATCGAACCAATTCTCAAGGCCCACCAAGTTCTTTAACCGATGGCTGGTATGCGCGCGCGTCCAGACTTCTGTCTCTCTTCACGTGGTCGTACAATGCGTAACACACTAGCCTTTCAAGTTTATGTGCGCAAAGCTGCCGTGTGTATGCGTGTAGCCCAGAAGTAGGTTGTTTTAATGTTGCTGGCGCCCAGCTTAGTGCATCATGGAGTAGATGCCCAATATGATAGAACACATGCACCATATCATAGAACAAATGCACCATATCATAGAATGAATTCACTAACTTGGTGCACCTTACCGGATGTTTGGGTAAACACAATTTTTTTTAAATTGCCTGTGACAGATAGCGCAATTCTAGTGCATGAGCAGGTCTACTCGAAGAGGCGGACATTACTTGCACAAAAAACTGAACTGCATAATCGACTAATTAAAAAAATCCCTAATTAAGTTTGAGCGAATTATGACACATATTGCAATTTACAAGTTCTACCCGGGGAGTTCGCAAGGCGGATATATACGCCTGCATATGCCATACGGACCACAACAAACGAAGCGAGAGATTCACGTATGCATGTAGTGTCGTGGCTTGTGTTCATCCTCGTGGCGACTCCATATATCTGTATATACATGCACCTCGCAAGTCTGCGTATAGCAACAGCTCCAGCCACCCCCCTCGTATATTGACAGAAATCATTTGTAACCGTCCGCCTTCATTCAGTGGCACATCACTCCCGTTGTGTACGACGAAAGGCCAGGCATTGTTTGTAAAGATAGAATGCGGATAAGAGAATGGGACGGCAACCGGCTATCGATCTATGTGTTCGCGTCACCGCGTGCAGCAAAGCACGGGCCCGCTCGAGGAATGTCGCGACACATGTGACAGGACGAGACACGCATCCCCCCCCCCCCCGCACGCGATCCCCCTTCCGTTCCTATTCTCGAGGGCTCTATATATCTCCGAGCCGCGCGCGCGTGCTGCACAAATTCGTAACTGCATGCATGCTGCAGCGTTCGCGGCGCTCAGACGCGCCAGAGAGACTGCCGTTTACTCGTGCGCTGACTGCCGGGTCGTCCAAATTTTCAGTGCCCGTTCCGAGTGCGCACTTCGAACGCTGTCGAGCGCACTGCCGATCGATTCAGAACAGCCAGTTTCGTGCTTCCGCACGGACGGCTTCGGTGTACCGTTCGTTTGTCGGCCACTCGCGCGGAAGGAGAAACGGCAGGAGCAACACCGCGTCGACACACTCGAAACTTTTGCATTCATTTCTCTTTCTTTCTTTCTTTCTTTCTTTCTTTCTTTCTTTCTTTCTTTCTTTCTTTCTTTCTTTGTTTCTTTCTTTCTTTCTTTCTCTCTGTCTCTCTCTCTTCCTTTCTCTCTCTCTCTTTTTCTCTTTCTTTCTGTCTCGAGCTGCGCAGTGTCGCTATACGCCACATACGTTGAGTGTACGTGAGGCGCACGTGCCGCAGGCAAATAACTCCCAGGTGGGAGTATAGTGCATGTCCTCTACCGACCCGCCGGTTGGGAGTTTTTTTATACTCCGTATGATAGGAATACAATTTTTACTCAGTCCGAGCGGAATTTTTGCGTGGAACCATGGGAGTATTTTTTTCTGTCTTTTTTATTTTTTTTACTTTGCACTGGACGGAGCTTTTCGAGGTGCAACGGGAGTATAAAAAGAGGTATCACGTCAGTTTGCGTGAATGTTTTTTATATGCAGAGGCTACTGGTCAAATTTCGAATATACACATAAGACCGCGTCAAATTCAACGAAACAAGTCATTGAAAGCACATAAATCATGACATACATAAACACTTTTGGGAAACGCCCAATGCAGAACTTTGAAAAGACATCCAACGTACACGCGACACACAAGTAGCATCGCTACCAATATATATATATATACATATATCTATATATATATATATATATATATATATATATATATATATATATATATATACACATATATATATATATATATATATATATATATATATATATATATATATATATATATATATATATATATATATATATATATATATATATATATATATATATATATATATATATATAGCCTCGAAACGACCTAGCGAGGAGCTGTGCTGTTTTCAGAAATACGACTCGCATGATCGCTCGTACGAGACCTGCCTCTCCGAAATTAACATAAGACCTTAATCAGCATAAAACTGTTAATTCAGAATAGTAACAAAAAAGTAAATGGCCTAATTTTTCAAAGTTAGCATGTCATTCTGTGGGTGTTGAAGCGATTTCGCACACTGCCGGCGTTCGCTGCAAAAAGTAGTGCGTTAGTTAAAGAAAGCAAAAAAAAAAATGTGCGTGTGCTTCATGCAAAATTAACTTTGTGCAAATAGTAGTAGCGTAACAAGAATTTATTACGTGTGAGCATGACCCGCAGCAGCCGACGTAACATCGAAAAGTGCGTATAGTCGTACATTTTTAGGCCGCACTACTTGCTCCGCATCCAAGCAATGTCTCTCGGTTGTGAAAAGGATTCACATCGCTGATCTGTCGAACGAATCCTCACACTCGGAGCCAGCAGGCATGCTTCTAAATCAGTGCCTGGGATAGAGCACAATGTTAATGCAATATCGGAAGCAACGATGTGATCAAAAGAGATGTGCGCGATAACAATTCGATTCACATCGCTCAGTAAGAAGATTTATTTACAGTACGCATATTAATGTCCTACCGTTTTTCTTGGACGAGCATATCCGTACACAGACATATAAAAACAGTTGCTTGCACTCCGGTCTTCCTCACTAGCGATACAGCACCGCAACAAACTTGGAGTATGCCATTTATGTGCGACTAGCATAGACGTCGTCGCTCGAACACTGGCTGTGTTGCTATTGCCACGCGGTCCTTTCAAACATTACACCGCACGTTGTCAGCATGTACTCACAAGGACATTAAAGTCTCATTTCACGTACTGAAGAACACAAGCTACGGTCACGCAGCACGAAAACACAGTCAGAAACATGAGCCGAAATCACGAGTCAGTGAACAGCTTCGAGGTATACGTAAGTCTTTTTTCCGCACTTGAAAACGTTGCTCTTGCATTCATCGTTGTCAGCGAAGTGATAACAGCTAATGTACTTGAAGCTGAGATACAGCGAGCATCAAATACGCCTATATAAAACACTCTCCGGGAGGAAATACGGGAAACAAGTTGACCGAAAGCTGTTACGGAACGCCACTTCACAGATGTAAACAAACCGTCCGCCTTGAGCATTGCCGACTCCGCCGAACGCGGCCGGTCGCTGGCCCGGCGCACAGCCTCACGGGAAGCGCCGCGTGACGAACCTGTTTCGGGGAGAGGTTGGGGGGGAGTTTTTAAAACTCCATGTGCGGAGTAAAATGGCGTCATGTCGTCTTAATCCTTAAGCGGAGTGAACCGAGGGAATGCCGCTGCATTGCTCCCATACATCGGAGTAAATATTCAAGGATGGGGAGGTTTTAGGGCACATCACCTGTTAAAAAATCCCAGGTAGGTTTATCTTCGTTTACAGTGTATAATGCACGCTGCAGGCTGCGTGCTGCCAATTACCTGACACAGCATAGTCCTTCATACTCCTCTACGAAGCTTTTAGTGCCACCGCTCTTGGAATTGTCATTATGTATACTGCTGATTAGGAAGAAGAAAGCAAAGGAGATAACGAGCATGGACATGCCGCACGCTGGGGTTCCATCGTCGTGTAGACATCTTTAGTACTGGAATCGGTCCAGCGGCTTTGTCGTTAGGTTGCATGCGGTCCTCATCGACGAAGCATGCGGTCCGAAGCGTGCTCTTGAGGACCGAAGCGTGCGGTCCTCAAGAGCACCGTATCGCTGACTCTTCTCTTGAAACGAAGTCCCGCAGTGACTGTGCCTCTCTCATTAGGGGGAGTAGTAACCGTCGGCTAAATGTCCAGCCAATTTGCCATACATAGTGGACTGCTTGCATCTGAGGTCATGGAAAATGCCCAATTCGAAGGCGGGGTAACTCCAGAAGTTCGGAGCGGCTCTTAGTCGCACGGACCTTAAGTCGCCTCTTTCTAGTTCAGAAAACTTAGACTGGTGGCTACTTTGACTCTAATGACAGGGATGGTTAGAATCGTGAAGCTTTCATTTTTTCCTCTGTGTAATGCCTCCCCGTATAATAATAGATCATGCATCGACATACTGACCAACTGCCACAAAAATTATTACATGGAAACACAGTTTCTACGTGGCCGGAATTTCTGCTGCCGGTGAGGCGGACGGAGCACCTAGTGCGAAACGAGCGCGTGTGTTTGAACCTACAACCGGCCTCGGGGAGCAGCTGCCTATTTATAAACATTCGTTTCGGGTCCTTATTGCAACATTCTCCCTGTAGTTCGCCTGGGCTGTGGTTTGGCAGCAAGAAAAATGCGAGGCGATTGTAACAGTGCGGATGCCGTTTTGCTGTTCACTTCGACAGGTGTTCGAAATGTTATTTGTATAGATACAGTGCGCGAGTAGTTCGTTTGTTAGATGCAGTTTTTGCCCCGGAATAAAATAGTGTTGGTTAGTAATTACAGCATGCCGATGCAAGCCATAGGGCGATGAAAATCGATATTTCTGTTACGTCTATTCGGCCCGCGTCCTCTCCGATGCATGGACCTGTTTTGCGGAAAATCGTATTCACCCAATAAGCCATCACCTTTAATTTTTTTATATGCTGCTCAGCCCCTGTTATTGCTTTGCAGGGTCGTGCTAAAGCACGACCCTGATGGGTTGGTTTACCGATTGCCGTGGCCACTGTGTTTAGGCTATACGCCATATCGGCCTCATACAGGAGGCCCAAGGTAGACCTAGCATAGTAAACTTGGAAGTTCGTGATAACGATGCCGGTGGCTGACGCAAGTATGCTCACGATTGTACCTTAGGTGTTTCGGGATTGCAGTGACTTTGCCGAACGTGAGCAGTATTATGTTTGAATTCCCCGCGATCAAGCAATTATATTGTGAAAAAGTTATTTCCAGTTCACTCTAACAATCCACAGACGCCACTGCTCTTCGTCGAGTGGGAACCGTTGCAGCTTAAATAGTTCACAGCCACACGCCGCGACTGATGATGCACGTCGCGTGTTTACAGGGTCAAGAGCCTTCGCTTTCCTTGATTGTTAGTGCCGCCCATGACTACACAGTGGTTCCGCGCCGTTCTTGTATAAGCCGACATCATGTAACTGCTTCACGAAACGAGCTAAAGTATCTGCAAACCGTGTCACACCTGGCGACTGCGACACACCAAGCAGCACCGCGCAGCCTCGCACAAGCCAGAAAGGAGAAACGATTCGCCGCGCATTGTTTTCCAGATCTTTCCTCCTCGCGGGATAAAAAGTTAACGTAGCACCTGCTTGTTTGTTCGCTCGAGCTTTGCCGAGAGCGAGACAACCGAACGGTGTATGTGCTGCACGTGTACGCCATCTACGTGTCACCTTCCACCTGGAATAGCAGCCTGGCCACGCTTATCGCTCCGGTGTCCATCAAAGATATCTGTTGTATACCTGGACGATACGCTTGGTCAGATTTGAGACGTTCTTGCCTACGGTAGCTTTCGGTGGCCGTGAGTCATCGCGCATATGTGGAGCGTCTGCATCGTCCTTACTATGGCATAAAAATATTCGCTTGCTTGTAGTTATTGCGGATACAAATCCTCGAGCTAGCGTATGTGCGTGCGCTGTGTTTGTGATTGCGACGGCTTGTCACCTATTCGCCGTCGGCGCGAAGTTGTCGACGGGGTACACAAGCCGGTTGCTCGTTCCGTACTCAAGCGAACACAGCGAAAGAGTCAGAGTCGGGAGAAAGAGAGAAGCAAAAATATTTGTCGACTGACAATGAAACAAAGATTAAAAGAAACATAAAAAACACAAGATCGCTAACACACATGCACTTAATCTATGTCAATGACGAATACAAAACAAATGCAACGAGCAATTAACAGTGGATAAAAATTAACGCTACACAAGGATACACTTAACGGTTGTCCATTAAACTGAGTTCACAGGAACACAAATGGTTGCATACGCATGGCCTGGCAGCAGCAGCAAGTCCATCAAGCGTGGAGTCGACGGCAGAGCTTTCCCGAAGAACGCTCGCAAGCCGACCTCGTTGCGGTGGATGCGATTGCTGGGCTGGGTTTCCCGGGAGTCTAGGTCTGACGTCTTCCCTCGAGCAGGTTGAGCTAACTTGAGGGGAACTACCGTGAGCTTCGTTGCAGACGTTGGTTTGTCGTCTCTTACGCCAACTAGTAACTCGCAGTTCCGACGTAGCTAGGCGGCCCAGGCGATACTGGATGGAACTAGCTCCTTGACGCTTCTCAGCAGATTGCAGGCTCAGCTTCTAGCTTCTAGACTCTAGACTGCCTAGCTCGGTCTAAAACCTGGGCCTAAATAATCTCTCCTTTCCCTAGTGCCCTGGGTGGGAGGACTGCAGATATTGATGACGATCCAATGAAGTTCACCCAATTGTATACTGGCTCCTCGCGAGGTCTTGGCCACGCACCTTTTAATTAGGGGCAAGGGAACAGGTGCTTCCCCCCTGCTGATAGAGTTTGCGCACTCGCATGGCACCACATACGCACACCCTTAAGTCTGAGCCGGGCCTCCATTGTCCGTTCATAAACATGAGAGAGAGAGAGAGAGAGAGAGAGAGAGAGAGAGAGAGAGAGAGAAACATTTATTTCATTGCGGCCCCCTGTCCGGTGCTACTGGGCGTTAGGGTGGTGGTGAGAGGCTGCCGGAAGAAACTACGGCAGCTGGCCATACGGCGCAGTTCGTAGACACGGGCTTGCACAGAGGCACCACATACACTGTCAGCACTTCCTGGTCACAGCATTGCACAGACACCACAAACTTCGGAGTATTCGCACCCCCGCCTTCTTAGTAAGCTTCTTAATGCACGCGCGGGGCAGAGAATACACAGGGGTTCCTACAAAAACCTGTCGGGGCGTCCCTTTTGGCGCCCTTTGATCGGTGCTTCGCCGAACGGAATAATACCGCATCGTGAGTGTTGATAGCACATTTTTCAAGTGCGCGAATTCATCACTTTATTTTTCGGCACGGATTTTCTTTTCTAATAATTTTCGACTGTTTCGAGTAACAAAACTTGGTTGCAAAAAGCACTGTTGCGTTGCACTTTCCGAGGCTTTCCTTTCCAACGCTGTTTCTCTCTTTTCACGGGCACGCATAAGGAAACGCTCACGAAGGTATAGTTATTTGCATCGCTAACGCCGTATAATTGCACATTCGATCTCTTACGCCGCTCCACAATAGTCAAGCGCTTCGCTAAATAATGAATGGTTAACGCAGACGTACAGTTTCTGCGTTACGCTGTACAGTATAGTTTCTGTGCGGTAGAGCTCCTGTCGCGCCTGCAGACTTTCCGCGTATATCGCCGATTCACAGCTTACACAGCCGGTTTCTCGTCAGCTCTACGGCGCCGCCGCCGATGCCCTCCTCGTGTACGCGTGCCGGCACGCAATGCGCACCGACCTCGGCCGTCTGGCAGCGCGTTCCTCCGTGCAGCCGCGTCAAACGCCGCGTGAATATCCTGCGGCGGCAAGGCGCGCACGCAGCACGGCGAATCCGTCCGCTTGCAGGAGCTTCGACATGCAGGGTACGGTCGCATCGGTCAGGTCAACGGATGTCCTTCCTCGGGGGCCCCACCTGTGCGCCGCCGTTTCTTTCTTTCTTTCTTTCTTTCTTTCTTTCTTTCTTTCTTTCTTTCTTTCTTTCTTTCTTTCTTTCTTTCTTTCTTTCTTTCTTTCTTTCTTTCACGAAGTGATAGGAAACGCATATCGGATTCCCTCTGAGAATTTACGCGGGATGTACTGAGCGTGTCATAGACGACTGATTCAGTGTCGGCTTGTGTGGTATGCGCTCCGAGTTAGCGCTCCATCGCGGCTTGCCGAGTCTGAAAAAAGGCTAGGAGAACAGGAGAGAGACAGAGAGAAGAAATGTGTAAAGAGCGCGCACGCAGGCCAAGCGATTCACCTCGGGAGTTCTTATAACAGCAGTGAACAAGGAGATACGATATTTTGCATTTGGGTCCTGTGGGCTCAACTGATCAGGATGTCGGAGCTGCGTTATGCCAGACCACTAGCCTGGGGCAATAGTCTCTTGAACACGCACTGTATTCGTACTTTATTCACACCGCTTAGCCCCCCTCACCGTGTACGTGGTTTGCGTATTCCGAGAATGTATCACATGGAAGCCGTAATATCAACGTTTAGTAAGGTAGAAAGGTGGGCGAGTTGGAAAGGACGCACACTTAATCATCAGCGCGAAAACAACGGAAGACGCCGAGTTAGAACAACACAGGACCAACGATGTCTAACAAATGAAATGTATTGAACAAGATGCTCGGAAAAGAAAACACGAATAAACCAACTACCTGCACGCACATGAAATCTAAGTGACCTGGAAATCAGACACAAAGACAAGGGCTCGTGAACTTGCTGAAGCCTTTCATATAGAAAGGTTGCGCGATGGTTGTGTATCTGAGCCATCTGTCGTTTTGTTAAATTGTGAAACGTACTTGCTCAGTAACTTTTTCTAGGTGACATAGATTTCCTGCGCACGCGGGTGTTAGTTTATTCGGTTTTATGCGAAGCATATTACGAGAGCTCAACCCAGCTCCTCAGGCGCGGCGGTGTCGCCATGAAACCACGTGACACCGTGACGTCACGATAGAGGAGAAGTGGCTTTGGCTCAACTCTTGCAAGACGGGCTGGGTGGGAATCGAACCAGGGTCTCCGGAGTGTGGGACGGAGACGCTACCACTGAGCCACGAGTACGATGCTTCAAAGCGGTACAAAAGCGCCTCTAGTGAATGCGGTGTTGCCTTAGAAACGAGCTGTTTCTAAGGCATGCGTCTCTTGCTCAGGCGCACATTTCTTTGCCGCGCCGAACGCTGCTTTGCTCGACGCTCACCGCGTCCAATGCGGGGCGCGTAGTCGCTGCCCTGTAGCCCATTGTCTTACACCCCTTGGCGGGTCGACGGGAACGCTTTCGCGTTCCACTCTTGAAGGCGAAGCAGTAATGCATGAGTTGTTTCTTCGTCTAGCCGAACCAAATATAGCCAAGCAACAGCAGTTCACCAGGCTAAACAGTGGTTCAACAACTAAAATAAAGGCTAGTATGCTTCGCATCCTGGGCTTAACCTTACCTAAGCCACAGCCATTTTTTTTTTCGAGTATCTTGTTCAATAAATTTCACTTGTTAGGCGCCGCTCCTTCTGTGTTCTTTTTTGTGTCTTCCGTTGTATTCGCGCTGATTACTAAGTATTTATCAACCAGTAGTGAAAATATGTGCGCGCTGGTGAGATAAATTTTAATGATGGGTGTGGAGGTTGACTGAGGAGAAAGTTTTGCATGCTACTAGAGCTTTAGTGTATAGCACTCGATCGAAGGAGAAGAGAAAAGAAGGAACACATCTTTTCGCACAAAAGCCCGTAATGAACACCTCGAAATGAACAAAGTGGAAAGTCGACTACTATGGTACTGTCAATAACCAAAGTGTTATCCATCTCTGTTTGCTCCACCCCAGAGATGGACAACATTTTGTTTATTGACGGTGCCATAAGCTCGATTTTCCACTTTGTTCATTTCGAAGTGCTCATGCACTGCTGCCAGTTTACGGGTTATTGTGCGAAAAGATTGGTTCATTCATTTCCTCCTTCCTTCCGTCTATTGCAGTAGCATGCTAGACTAACCTCTCCACCCCCATTAAAATTTTTCTCTCCACGAAGCCGACCACTTGAGGATTGTGTTCACTCCCGCCTTCCCCCAAGTAATGATAATAAAAAAGAGAAAATGTTCTGACGCTTGAGGGAACTGGGGTCCACTCAGCCCGCGCGGACCAGCGGCAGTAACATCGACAACAAAGAAGTAGATGAAGCATACAGTGCAGGACTGGCCCGGGGGCACATCAGCCTTAGGCTGAGCGGCCGTTCAAGATTAATTATTGATTGCAAGCGCTTGCCCAGCGAAATCTGCTGCCTTCTTTTTAATTATTAGTTTTTGTATATTTCAATTTAGAAACAACTTCTTCGTGTTGCATCTATCATATTAAATTAACCAGTTCTCGCAAACGTGCGAGTAAATTTTAATACTATCTATGTTGCATGATTACATCTTATCAACTCGAGTTTTAATGCTTCACATGTGTATGAGCCAGATTGTATGGCAACGGTGACAGTAACAAAAGTGTTGATGCTGCAACAGCCAGCCGGTTTCAGACCAGCTGGCCGGGGTTCCGACCCCGGACTTCCCCACACGTTGTAACATTTCGCAAGAGCAGATGTGCATCCAATCGTGATTTTTGACACGTCATTTAGCGAAGGCGGCCGACAAATGGCAAGCAGCACTTATACAACCAAAAAGATTTGGGCACCAGTTCGGCCCCTGCGGTGAATGCCGGTGGGCTAAAGCTAAGCAGTGGTAGTGCAGGCCGCATATTGTCAGGCACGGCTGCACCGGATTCTCGCGCTAGCCCGACAGGAAGGACAGGCAGACAGGGTAACTATAACTCTTCTAGCCTTCACTCTTGGACATCGGCTTTACGACGGTGTGGGAACTGGATCCATCTTTTAACTTTTTCCAAGTTTCACGCTGTGATGTTGCAACTTCTCGAGATGCGCTTGACTCTAGAGTGACGCGAAAGGAGGAAATAAAGAAAAAAAAAAGATTGGCACTATCGATCGTCTCAAGCCTGCAGCGTCCCTAATTCAGAGAATCAGAAATGAGGGGCGAGCTCCACAAAGTCCCGTCGCCGGCTTTGTGGACTTAGCGCGGGCTGCTACGTCTCAAGCCTTTGTTGACGCTCCAACTTACCAGATGACGTGTGCAAGCTCTGTGGCCGTCTTGGTTGAGCAACGTGAAGGGGCCGGCAAATTTATTCAACATACCAGCAACAAGAAGCACAGATGTTTCAAGGACGCGCGTGAGGACGTCAAAAAGAAAGAAAGAAAGAAAGAAAGAAAGAAAGAAAGAAAGAAAGAAAGAAAGATAGAAAGAAAGAAAGTAGTGATGTAGCGCTGGATGGAAGGAAACAAAGGCTACAGCACGAATAAACTGATTAAAAAGAAAGACATTGTAACGCTAAGAAACTCGCAGATAGCCGCGAAGGAGCAGTCGCTGCAGATTCTGAGAAAAGACGGGCTATTTTGTATAATTTGTAAGCCGCTTACCGTAGCTAAAAAATGCACCGCTGTTTAACCTCGGTGGAAAAAAGTCGAAATTTAGTGACAGAGACATAGAAAGAGACATATCTTTGCCCTCAGGTGGACGGTTGCCTCATTCCCAGACTCCGCGGGCTGTCGATGCCATCCTGGCCCGGTCCACCAGCCTTCGCTGGTCGTTTGTCGTTCTTGTTCTCTAGTGAAATGGTGCGGCCCACTTTGGGGTATCGGCCATCAATCGGGCGGTGAAAAAACTTTTGTCAATTTTTAAAATAAATTAAGATGAAATGAGCTAAGTATCTTGCAAATGTGATTTAAAGTGTCTACTGTTACAGGTATGAATAATCAGTTATCAAAGTATTGCATAAAAAAGAAGTATGTGAGCATAAGAAGTATTAAGAAGAATTGAGGCCTGGGCAAGACAGCATGGCCTCCCACAGTTCTTCCTTGTCCTCTTCATCAGCTGTTTCTTCATATTTCGTCTTCGGTTGTCGCCAGGGTCCCGCGGGACCCGAGCGCTCCCTGTGGTGCTGAGTTCCCGGGACTCCGCAAAACTTGCAAAGGTACGGGGATGGTGTTGGAGATATCCAATAGGATACCGTTAACACAGGAGTTTGTTTGTAGCCTTCTTAAAATAACGGTGTCCTTGTTCAGTTTCGGGTGAGGCAGTGGGTACATTGTTCGATCGAGTCTATGGCACTGTAGAATATTGCTGTATTTCTGCGGCATGGCTTCCAACCTTTCTGGTCACCTCTGGCTGAAGAATCCCTGCTTGTATTCTCTCGGGCTGCGGCGTGGGCCGCTTCGTTCCCACGTCAGGGACTCGTGTCCCTGGGCCCAGACGACGTACGTCTCTGGAAAATCTCCTCCTCTTCGGTTAGTGATTTCGCCCTCTTTCCTTCCCAAATTCCGTATGTTTTGATTCTAATTGAAGGCTTCTTACGACATCCCTGCACGGGCAGCGCCCAATTCTTGGCCAATCCTGTGGGTACAAGCCAGACCATGCTAAGCACCGACAGCTTCGCACTAAGTGCTTATTGTCGTTGTTTTGGCGTCAAGTCATGGCTTCTGTGACCCCATATTTATTATGCCTGAAGGCAGGCTTCCGCAGAAAGAAGAAACAAGTGTGGACCCAGCAGCTCATCCTACAATGTTCGAGAGCGCGGCTCGTGCGTTGTTAACAGCAGTCGGCAAATTATTTCCAACGCTAAAGAGTGCGCGAATCGGTAGCCTGAGCCATCTCTCGCAAATGGTACCTCGAGTTTTTAGAAAAAAAAAAAGATAGCGTGGAGCATATAGTGCAATTAGGCCCGCTCAGGTGCGTCACTTGAAGAAGGCGTATCAGTTATACTTGCGCGAGAAATCGCAATGTTCAGGTGGCTAATTAAATTATTCGCTAATTACCTGTTTCATTAATTTGTCACTTTGGGCCATATGTTCCAAATGAGAAATTGAAGTGAAGCAGTAGGGAACTTATGTATGCTTAGCAGAAATATTGATATTAGCCCCATTTTCGAGATATTCGTCCCCGAGGTCTCCTGAAAACGCATTGGCTTTGCAGTTAAGGTCATCCGGAACTGTTTAGCGCGCGCTTTTGGGACACATTTAGCTGGTACGCCAATACATTTAGCAACACACTTTAAGGTAACACCGTATATCTCGAAAGGGGTGCTAGGCCAAAGGTTTCTGCTACGCAGACATGGCTTCACTTACTGTTCGGCTTGTATGTCATGGCATTACGTGGCCTCAAGGGACGCCATGCATCCTTGTCATAATAATTTCAAGAAAGCAGTTAGATAGTATACCCACGGGCAGAAGAACTTATTTAAATATGCACAGACAAAACAAAATTGCCACACTGAACTAACACTATAGTTCTAAATGATAACCGCACGAAATTAAACAAGCGAAAGTAAAAAAGAGAAGTAGCGGGCTTGTAGCGCCCCCAAGTAGTTGTAGCATGAAATATTTTATTGACCCGCCATGGTTGCTCAGTGGCTATGGTATTAGGCTGCTTAGCACGAGGTTGCGGGAACGAATCCCGGCCACGGCGGCCGCATTTTGATGGGGGCGAAATGCGAAAACACCCGTGTACTTATATTTAGGTGCACGTTAAAGAACCCCAGGTGTTCGTAATTTCCGGAGTCCACCACTATGGCGTGCCTTATAATCAGAAAGTAGTTTTGGCACGTACAACCCCATAATTTAATTAATCAATATTTTATTGTTATTTTCTTCTGGGATGCGTTGACTCTGCGTGCTTTTAGTGCTTGTTTGCGATGCCGCTTTTGAGGTGGTCAATGACCAGTGCCATCATGGCGTTAAAGGTAATCCGGAAGAAGTCGCCTAGTGAGTCGCGCAAATAGCCCATGACCTGGTACCCCATTTCTATTGACCACTAACCGATCCTAGGCGTTATTATCGACAGAGATCTTTCATGGAGCCCCCACATCTCATACTTGAAGAAGAGGCTTACCTCTATCGCCCATATACTAAGGTTTCTTGCCGGTAAAACGTGGGGCATATCCGTGGCATCTATGCTTCAACTATACAGGCCGCTCTTCCTAGGAAACTTGCGATATAGCGCACCAGTGCTGTCAAATGTTAACAAAACTAGCATCCATGTCCTACAGAGCATTCAAGGCCAAGCCCTTCGAACATGTCTGGGGCTACCTCGAAGTGCTTCAACCGTCGCAACAATTGGCACCGCGAGAAATCAGCCATTAATGACTTATATAGCTATCGACGCACTCCCGGCGCATATTCGCCACATATCCAGAGTCCCTGACCACCCTCTCGCTCGCGCGCCTGAGAAAAGACCTATGGCCGCGTTTTCCAGATCAGTTGCGGCTAACCAGCACTCTTTGTCATTGAGATACCCGCACGCAGAAAGAACGCCATCTCCTCTGTGGTGCTTAAAAAAGCCTACTTTGTACCTTGCTGTTGCAGGAATAGTGAAGAAAGCTAGCCTGACCACCGCGGCTGTCAAGCAGGTCACAATGAAACTTTTGCATTGTTCGTACGCTAACCGAATACATGTTTACATGGACTGTTCGGGCTCGGAAAGTTCGACGGGCGCCATTGTTATACCATCTCAATCGGTCGTCATCAAGACTTGACACGTAACGACATCTACAGGTTCCGAACTGGCCGCTCATCGCGCTGCTGTAGAATACATTGAAAAAGAACCGCCTAGCAAATGGGCAATATATCGCGATTCGAAAGCAGCCCTCCAAAGCTTGCGAGGTTTACGATGGGGAAATCATGAACAGCTGGTGACTAAAATCAACGAATCTTGCCATTGCGCTTCTGAACGAGGACATATCATCTTTCAGTGGCTGCGGGGACATTGTGGCATCGTTGGTAATCGCCTCGCTGATGACGCTGCCCGACGTGCCCAGGCTGGAGCACCGGCACTCCTTATACCTTTATCGACAGTATAAGGAGTGCAAGACAGCTTCGCAGTCTCGCTCGTACCATCACGTTCAGTTACTGGCGCCCACCACAGAACTCGAAATGTCGTTTATACCGCCTCGACCCATCACCAAATTTGAGATTACCAGCAAACCTTTCACGACGGGACGCAACACTGCTGTGTCAGCTGTGGGTAGGAGTATCATTCACTAACTCCTACAACTACCGTATTGGAATGGCGGGCTCACGATGTGCGCTAAGTTCAAGTGTGAAGCGACCATCAGTCATCTTCTATGCCACTGTTCTCGCTTTGATAACCAACGTCCGACTCTCCAGTGTGCCTTGAACAGACTGGACGATAGGCCATTCACAGAAGCAAAGATCTTGGGAGCCTGGCCTCACAGTTCATTAGCCCAGAAAGCCATTCGAGCACGTCTTCACTACACTCTAAGAAAAATCCCGGGGAAAACGGGAGTAACTGCGCCGTTAGTCCTAAAAAGGGCGCTTTCCTCCCTCAAAGGACTAACTGCATGAATGTGCGTGCCGTGTGCAAATTTCGGAGAGTAAGTGTTTAGTCCCTGCTCGGAAAGAGAGCAATGGGGGGACGAACCTGGGACGAACGGCAACAGTTACTCCCCAGGCACTTCGCTGTTTTCGTCCGTGTCATGAAGCGATGCGGCGAAAACGGTATTGTCTATAAATCGTGAATGGTTCGAAGTTAGTGCATTGTCTATTGAACTACATGCAAAGCAGCACCTTGCCTCTTCGAAAATTACGTGAAACTTAAAACTGGAATGTGAAGAGGCATGCCCTTCGTGCGCACCCCATAAGTGAGCGATACACATTAAACGCGCAAGTCATTGATAGACGGCTAGATTTTCTTGGTCAATAGTATCTAAGTTCCTTCCGTTCCAAGGAGGTTGCGAACTGAAGCGATGTGTAGCGCAAACGGCACACGCTAAGTGACAGAGAAATTGCCCTTCTCTCTGTCGACTTCGGTGCCCCGTTTGAGCTCGCTACACGTATACATGGCGTAGTGCCTCAGTTTAAATCACCCTAATAATACTCGGGCTCATTTCTTTTCGCCGTCGCTTATGGTTGCAAGTACGCTCAACGTTAGACTCTCACGGCATAGCTGGCACAAAATACGGAGTCACTTTTATATTGCCGCACTTGTGCTCCCATGCTTAACCTTGTCTAAATATCCCGTCTTGCCAACCAAGCGGTGTGGTGAAGTGGTTAGAGTACCTGACTTGTGAGCGAGAGGACGTGAGTTCGGCCCCTGCTCTGGGGCACGGTTTTTTTTTTCAGCTCAATTAATTTTTTTTATTATGGTATAAATGCCTAATTTAATTAATTCCACCTTTGCGGAGCATCGGAACGAATTACCGTTACTCCCTTGAGTACCATCGGGCATGGGCAACTGTTAGTCCCCGAAGGAGTAAGCGCATGGGGAGTAACAGTTCATCCCATGTCAGTTCGTCCCCAAAAGGAATAATGGTTGTGGCAAATCAGTTAGTCCCCAAAAGGACTAACCTCCCTACCCCTTTTAGTCCTTTATTTCTTAGAGTGTACCTGAAGGCAACAGGCTTGAGCAGGGGCATAGCCAGGAAGGGCGGGGGGGTCCTATGGGGCTTCAGCCCCCCCCTCCCCCCCCCAATGCCCCAAAATGTTTTCGTGCTGTGATGCGCCGCCGACCAAAACAACACCTGGCGCCGGAAATCATGCTGGATTTTGTCTAGAATAGCTATTTTATGCTCGACAAGACATTTCAGCGCGAACATTGCGAAATAGGGCT
The DNA here is from genome assembly GCF_038994185.2 of Dermacentor albipictus. NCBI lineage: Eukaryota > Metazoa > Arthropoda > Arachnida > Ixodida > Ixodidae > Dermacentor > Dermacentor albipictus. Next base: position 22,216,396 of record NC_091821.1, read on the forward strand.
GTATTTCGCGGCAACGCTCATGCTCCGCGAGTCACATACTGTAACGCAAGGAGCCCCATCCTAGCACAGTTTCAAGGGCGTTTTCATGGCGAGCGGGCTCATCGCGGCATCTCGCGGAGGCCGCGGAATCTGTGGAGCGCATGGGTTTAAATTTCGAAACTTTATGGGTATAAAGCTCTCAAACTTCTGATGCGAAAGGGGCATCGACATTTCCAAAGTCGTGCTTTAGATTTTCAATTCCGGAACTTTGTGGGTTTAATGTCATAAACATTTGACGCGAAAGGTGCATTGACTTTTCTAAAGTCGTAGATCGCACCATACAACGAGACAAGCCAAATGAACACACTATTAGACAAGTTGACAAAGCACGCAGTAAGGTCCGACGAGACCAAGCGTTGCGGTGGTTCATTTGTGCCGTCATGTCACAGAAAAGAATATCAACATTTTTTTTTCACCTGCGCCAAAGCATCCATGTCAAAACACTAAAGCCAGCAAAAGTAACTACGTTATTTGTTTTTCTCCTTTGACATTTATTCGCGAGGATACACTGAGACCCTTGAATTTTTTTGTGGGTGAGCCGACGATGGTGGCTCAGTCTTGTTTGCGCAAGGGATTAAAGCGAGGAGAAAGCGCGCCGGCTCCTGTCACGTGCGATACATCAGGGGGAGCGGAGGCAGAGGGGGGCTGTGATCTGTGAATCTATGGTTGTGCAACATGTTTATTTGCCTTGTTTGACGCATTATATACAGTGACTTTTTCTTAGACAAGTAGATTTATTGGAGAGTTATACGTATGTTTAAATATCTTCTTGTGAGGTTTTGTGTGTACGTGCAGTGAACTTTGTTTCCAGTGACACTTTTTTGCGGGTCAAATTAAAGTGAGCCAACCCACCCCGCGCAATAATTACTCGGTTCATTATCTGCGAGGCATGCGCGTAGCATAGAGGCATCTCTCATTTACTAAAGTGACACGCAGGTGTGAGTATAAAGGTTCTTTAATGCTCTGACACACTAGGTTGAACATTGTTGCATGGTGTAATACACACTCCAAAGTTGAACAGCGTGGTGTCGTGAGGTTTTTTACTGCTGAAGATGTTTTCCAAAAAGAAATTAGTCGCCGTATGGCCACCGTGTACGTTGAACATTGCATTTCATTGGCTACTGTGAAGCGTTGGAGGAAACGGTTCAAAGAAGGACGTGAAAGTTGCAAAGACGATCCAAGAACGGGCCAAAGCCACCGTGCAATCACTCCCAACACAATTGCAAAGGCTGTCATGAGAAGCCGTCAAACAAGGACACAAATGACCACATAGGGGAAATTACTTGTACTTACCGATTGAACTTTAAAAAAGAATGATAAATAATGACGATGAACGTGGATGAAAAAACTTGCCGCCGGTGGGGAACGATGCCACGTCTCCGCATTACGTGTGCGATGCCACGTCCCTTGAGTCTGGGACTCGGCATCATGCGTTTGCTGCAACGCCTCCAGGGCTCGTGGCTGACAACGATTCGTTACGGGCACCTGGCTCCAGTCGTCCTTCATTCGCCGCTTTTCTTGTTCCTTGTCTTATCCAACCACGGCGAAATCGTAACATCTGCTGTTCGAACTGGAACGCGCGCTGTCAGGATTGGGGGCTCAATCCCATCGTCCGTGGTCCTTTGCCAAGATTGGAGTACGGCATGAATTCGAAAGTAGCTGGCCCATGCCGTCGTCCAACTTATTTACGCTGAGATCGTTGATGAAGTGAAGAACTGTTTCTCATCGAGAACGAGGAAAAGGGTTTATTTACAGAAACTAAATCAGTCTAACATGACTGCTTGGGAAAAAGAGTATTAGTCCAACAGGACTGCATGAGAGAAGTGACTCAGTCTAACATGACTGCTCAAGAGAAGTGTCCTCAGCATTCGCACAACCACAGTTTTTATACACTCGATCCGCCGGTCATACGACGCGGCGACTGTTCGTTTACTCATCACCAACTCGCCGCTGCACTGCAGATCAGTTTACGTACACAAAGGCAACCGCGCTCTGTACACAGAGGCAACCGCGCGGGGTGCCGTTCCGGGAACTATCGGCGCCGATCGAGGGTCGCTCGTTGTTCCGTGCCAGGCCGAAGCGTGAGACGCACCAAAATACGTCGTCCCCACGGCAGCTTGTCCATGCGTGTCAAATCAGCTCCGCGTTGGGGAACTCCGGAATCATTGTTCACACACGCCGAACTAGTCCCGTCACAATGTCGATGGGGCGGGTGGAAGGCGGCGGATTCCAGCGCAAAGGCCGCTTCTTTGAACGCCTCCCAGCTGCAGCGACGGAGAGGGAGAGGTGCGCGTCGTGTCGCCCTGTGGTAACTGTGTGGCAATCTTGTTTCGCAGCTCGCCATTCTTGACAGCGCGCCGAGGTCCGCCGTCGCCGGCCGCCGCGTACGGGCGTCCACTATCCTTGGAAGATGCCCAACATGACTCGATAGGAACTCCCTTCTGGATAAGGGATGAGCGGCACCATTCATCGTCTTCGTCATCGAGGTACTGGTAGTAGACGGATGAGCACAGGTCCTCATGCAGCGCTGGAAATTCTTGGCGCTGGTCGAGGTCAGAGTGCCGTATAGTTCGAAAATTGGCTGAGCCTGCAATAAGCGCTCAGCGCTTAGGGCAGGCCGTCCTCCTGGAACGGGCCGTTTTCCTGCAGAAGTTTTCGCACTTGCCTCGCAATATCCACTTTGACTATCCACAATATCCAATATTTGACTCGGTGGATCGAAGCCTTTGACACTGGCTTTTCATCCACGACGACTTTATCTCCAATGCGACTGGTTCCAGTCTTGGCAACTTCAGACGTGCTTGCTTCGCATTCCTTCCTGTCCGAAGGCTTGGTGCTGACCGACGATGACTGAGCTTTGCACTTATCGCTCGCAGTCATCCGTGGAGTCATCAGAATCTCACCTTTCGAACGGTGCTTCGAAGCAGCTGTGTCGGTTTCGTTTGTGGCAACGCGGCGCTGACGCTCGTCTTCGTGAGATTTCTGGTGCGTCTTGAGAAGAGCAAAGGGTTCTGGAAACTTTGCCTACATCTTGGACGGCGAGCTACTGGGACCGGCTGCTTGTCGAGCTGAACTACCGTTTGGTCTTCAACTTCTTCCTCCTGTCACGCTTTGAAGCAGTGGCGGTTGATACGTCTTGAAGATGGAAATGCTTTGATGGAACTGGCGAAGGTTCGGGAGCGCTGGTTCTGGCAGCCACATTCCACAAAAACTCTCTGTGCTTCGCCATAATGCCCTCTGGGCTGTGACAATTGTGCGTGAACGCCCGCGAAGAAGCACTGCAGAAGCTGCCGCGTTTTGCATGCTCTCATATAATCCCGAGCCCCAGTCCAGAGAGGAGGCTCTCTCTCTCCCCGATGAAAACGTCAATAGAGGTAGATCGGATTTACCGCTAGCGGGACGCGCAGTTCGCGCCCAGACCGCGCATCCACAGATCCAGACAGCGAGTCGTAGGACGGCACACGAGCAAGTCACGTGATTTGAATAAACGCCGCAATGCCCTCGCGTCCCTTTAGAAGGCAAGTAAACCATTTTCGTGTGTTGTCCTTGGGCGTGCTTTTCGTTTGGCGGTACCATGAACCTGCTTGAAGCTGAATTCTTGGCGGTACCAAAAGTATTTAAGGATTGCACGCCATTGCACTGTCGCGAGTAAGGTTCTCACAGACCATGAAGTGTATTCCGGCGTATTGCCTCAAAAATGAAAGAGGGATACGACGATACAGCAACGCTTGCTATCGTTCAAAGGAGCCAACATCGACTATGTGCACGAAAGAGAGAAGAAAAAGCGCAAAAACAAAAAGATCAGTTTATTGCCACTTTCCGGAGCTCGTAGGACTGTTCCAGTGGCTTTCGTTCACCACTGCATGCAACGCGAATCTCACTGCCGCACATTTTTCTCTCAAAAGGTCCCTGCGTCGAGGCTCCGTAGCGAAGCGAGCTGTTTGGATGACGTTGAACAATTCTGACAACCTTGTACTGCTATCAGGCGTCTACACACTTACGTGCGACGACAGTGTACCAATGTGTCGCTAGTTTTCGGCCGCCATTACGAGGGGTAGAGACGGGCCGCCTCTAGGCCCGTCGCCTGCAGCGTCAACGCACGCTTGTATGTTATGTGTTGTTCCTCGAGCGTTTCCGCTTCACTGAAATTCGACATGCTGACCTATACTATTGCGTGCCGCTATGCAAGCAGTGTACCTACGCGGACAGCGCCGGCCGTAAGGCACGTGCTAATGCGCAACAGTATTCAATACAGCGTCCAATGGAACGGCTAAACCTGTGAACTCGGAGTCTGGGTGGTCGTACTGACCGTTTACCCGTATTTCACACCAATTGTAACAGTTAAGTGCAGCCGCTTTCATTCACAATCATTCTTGAAACAGGGCGAAAACACGGTAGGCGCACGTGAGAAAAGACGGTACACGCAAAAAAAAAAGAAAAAAAAGAAGAGAGAGAGCGCTGCGTGCTCATAACTGTGCGAGAAGACGGGACGTTTAAGAAGGAAAAGACCAGAATGAACGAACACCAACGCGCCCAACTTTCAATACTACTGCAGTTCATTCACTAATCACTCTGTATTTAAAGCACAGTGTAAGAAAAGTAATTGAGGTGTTGACACTCGGCCCGATGACGCGACCAGATGATGTTCGCCACTCGCCTTCCTTCAAGCAACGACAGGTCACGCCGCGGCTAGGAGTCTATAGCAGCAAAAAAATCCGGAGCACATATTGGAATGTGAAGGGCTTCACCTAGTGACACCTGTAGCTAACGTACACCTTCCAGAAGCGCTTGGATTTAAAGTGAACGGAAGCAACAACCGGTCAGCAGTCGAGATAAGCGCGAGACGATTAGAGTACAGCTGGAAAAAAAAAACGGGAATGAGATTGATACGATTGGATCTGTTGCAGGCATAGGTAGCGGTATACAAGGTAGATATACTCGTTTCAAAGGGGTGGTGCCAAATCATCATCATCATCGTCATCATCATCACACCAAGCCGCTGTCGTACTGCGTAACTGCAGCTGGAACATTCGGCTTGTACATTACTAGCTTGTATTACTAGCTGCTTTAAATAAATGCGCATTAAGTCATTGCTCCCTCACCACAAAGGCTCAATCGTATTTTGTCTTAACCGTTTTCTCTAATCGGCATATCGGAAGGACGGCGGCATTCAAATTTCTGGTGCTTGGTCGTCGCTGGAACGTGCTGATATGTTGTTGCGTTTCAGAACCTTTGCGCCGTGTGGATAAGCTCGAGGCAATGTTCTGCTCCCGCACCCTGTTTTTACCACTGCACGCGTTCATGCCTTGCCCACTCCGTCTTGTTTATTTTCTTCAAAGCGCCTTCGAACGAACTCGTTCAGATTCCAGCGTTAGTCCGCAGGTCGTCAACTTTCTCCGAGCGCGAATCGTGCCGCGCCCAGGGCGCCAGTCGCGCCCGATGCGATGCCGCTGCCTACGGGCGTCGCATAGCGATCGCGAGCTGCCCGAATAGCGCGCATTCGATCAGTCGGCGGCGACCTTGCCGCGACGGATCGCACCGCGATCCGGGGCTCGCCTCATCCCCATTGCGCGCGATTGGGCAACAGGCAACCGCACGAGAGAGCTTGGCGAGAGTTCCTTCTTCCAGCGCGTTCCCAGCAAGTTGTTGGTGCTCCGCGCAACTGAGCACGTGACTTTCTCTTTTCTGCGTGCCAGACGTCGGAGCTGTCGAAGCTTGGAACGCCTCTTTAAGTTTTCTCGCGCAACGCCGGCTTGGGCTCGCGACTCGTTTTACAGCGATAGCTTTTACGGGCTCGCTCGTCCCTGGCCGTTTCGATGTCCGCTGGTGCTGTCGATGGTATATCCCAAAATCATTAGTGAGAAAATTACAAGAGAAATGACATTCTCATGGTGCTGCGAGCATTATACAACTTAAGACCAATGGCAGCTGTCCAGAATTCTACCTCTCAGCCACTGTAGTTCTTTATTTATTACACGGAAACAAAGCTGCAGCAGTTGCAGTGGCACAAAACACAATTCAGATGTCAGGCAAATTCAAACAGTAATAATAGAGAGGGAAAAAACTAATCAAGAGTGTCATTAGAGCGCTCATATATCCCACGTACTTGAATAATTTGTTCCTGGAATATGCTCTTGCTAATACGTGCAGTGGTTAGGCATTGTTAAGAACGGCCTGCTGAGGTGCAAGTTTTGCCAGCCAGTTGCGACAGCGGCGTCAAACTTTTCCTGGAAGACCGCCGCATACCTCTAGCCACGGCGTCACTATGTCGACTGTGTCCGGAGGACAATACGCACGTCCTCGCCTCTCCGTCGCAGGAGCCGAGATTAGTTCGACGAAGCAAGCTTTGCGCCCGAACACGACACCGCCTACCCGGTCTGCCGCGAGCGGGGGGGTCCCCGAGGTAACGTAGTTCGAGGCCACTTCCCACGCGCCGTTCAAGACGCAAGACAATGGGCAACAGCGGCCGCGCTGCCGGGGGTCATCTCGGGGAATAAAAGGCGCCTTTCCTAAAGTAAGCCCCGAGTTCTACGAAGTCCGTCTGACGTCGGTTGAAGACCGTGAACCTCGCGCAAAGAAAGCAGTACATTCCGGTCGCTTCAATAAACTAAACACTTGATCGTAGCTAAGAGCTAACGTCGCTGAGTGAGCTTTATTAGAGAGCTTTAGTTTAGGGACGCAAGCGGCTTGCGTACGCAAGAACTAGGGGCTACGGTACTGCGCATGCGCAGTACCGTCGCCCCTAGTTCTTGCGTACGCAAGCCGCTTGCGTCCCCTAAACTAAAGCTCTCTATTGAGAACTCACGCATGCTTTTTTTTTTCTATCTCGCAGCCACAGCAAAAACAAGTACATTCCGAAAGGCAAGAATAGACAACAATACATTTGTCAAGCCTACTGGCTAGCCCTTTACGTGTGATATAACAAAAAAACTGAAGTTAAAATCAATACCCAAATCGCACATTGCCTCATAAAGCGCAACCTATGCTGAAATGTCGGAACACGTAGTTCCTAAATTTTGTCACTGCCCCCCTGAATTTTCTTTTCGGGCTACATTGTAGTACTGTTCTGTGTCGTGAACACACAGGAAATATTGCGTAAAATAATACGCCTTGCATTGTTTGCAATGTACTTGAAAAGAAAACCACTCACCTCTTACGACTGGCGAAAGAAAAAACGGAGCAGTGCCGACACGCGTTGACTCGAAGAGCAGCCATATTGATTTTGGCACGTGGCATCAAAGCAGTTGCGCACACAGCGTGTCGTGCGTGGTATATAAAAAAAACGGCGTGTACTAAAAAAAAAACTTAACTTTTATTTTATAGTTGTTTATTCACTTACAACAATTTAGAATGGTTATGTTTTAGTTTTCTCTTTATAGGCTGCAGATCAAGAAAATAAAGCTTCGATTTTTCATTTTAACAGGTCTCCTGTCACAGAGCATTCACAGAAAATTTCTTTTAGGGCACGTGGTGCAGGCGAAGCGAGATGGAGATCTCGAGGGGCTCGCTGTAAGGTGTCCACAATTTCCTTGAAGCTGCCCGAATTATGGGTCGGCAATATTTTTGAAACAGCGCAGAAGGGACGGGAAAACGTACACAGGACAAGCGTTGTCATGTTACCCTTTCGCGCTGGTTTAAAAGCAAACAAAAGAAGTCGCAGCTTTGCCGGCAAGGTGAAGCATCCATTACGATAGCAAATCATTAGACAGCTGTACGAAGTAAGGATAGTAGCTTTATCGGCCGTATAGGCTTGTAAGCATTCGCTTACTTACCAAATTAATAAGCATGGTGTCACGCGCGCGCAGGCAAACGTGAACACATTTCATTCGATGACCGCGGACACTCGCTGTGAAAGCGCTGGCATGAGGAAGAGAGGCAGCAGCAGCGAGTGAATTCCCCTTCGTGCTGGCTCTCGCTTCAACGCGAACTTAGCGGCAAGAACACGGCGCACACGAAGCTATCAGCACTTGGCGCACTATGTCCCCATCGCAGATCGCTTTGAAGATATGGAACCGGTGGGCCCCGCTGAGCTGCGCCATACGCAGCCGCCGCCGGAGTTTTAGAATTATCTAAAGATATCTTGATCGTTTTCCGAGAGTCTTGTTTCTTACCATTCAATTTCGAAGCTCGGGATATTGGGTGAGCTTATATGACTGCATGGTGTACGGCTGCACATCGCGAAGAGAACGGGGTCGCGAGATATAGAAAGGACGGGCATTCGCTCGGCTGAGGACAAATCCTGTGAAGACCTAATGCAGCGCAGTGTTCATGCCTAGGTTGAGAAACTGCGTAAGGCAGGCTACCCAGATTCTACATAATTGCTTCCGCTGCCGAGAAGGCTCTCAAGGCGGCCGAGGAGGGAGGGTGGCAAGGGAGAAGACTGTCGGGAAATGATCGTTAGCGGTATTTCCCTATGTTCTTGGGGTTGTGCACCGTTTAAAGAAATGGGCTGCCCGACGGAATGCGGATGTGTTTTTTTCAGCCATAAGTAAGCCCAGTGGTATAACTGTCGATCCTTACAAGAGCGTCCGAGGAATAAAGATGGACCGAGACGTACTCCGTGCACCGCTAATCACGGGAATGCAGTTTAGGAGTGCAGTCCCTTTTCCCGACAATTTTTCTGTTCCGCAATATGGTCAATGGGAATGCGATTTGTTGCTTGCACATATGTCGACTGACAGCCAATGTCGATGTCACGGCTGCACACTGACGGTGCCCGTGCTGCGTGTCCATATTTGCAATATTGCGTCGTGATTAGTACTCCTGCTGCAGCTGTGAAGCAACCTTGGAAATGTTGAGTGTCCAGCGCTGTCTTCGGAACGATGAGGTGAGCGAGAGTTTCAGCAGTGCTCATGTATAGTAGTTGTGTTAGGCATCATGTTACTTTAGGCTTTTTTATGCTGAATTCATGGTGCAGGCTATCTTTTAAGGATGTAAAATTGGCGAGAATGCTTCACAGCGTCAGGATCAGATTAATCGCGTGAATCCAGGGAACAGTTAGTCTTCTAGTAGTGTTACTTTTGTTAATTTTTTGTTCTTTTCAGTACACTTTATTTTTCGGGGACGTACTTTCAGCTGTGGCTTTTTCCAAACGCAAAGCTGAAAGTACGCCGTAGAGAAATAATAATAGCGCATTATATGCTAATTTTTTACAATTTGTTTATGAACATTGTCATGCACAGAAAATAAGGTGCTTCGTTGGATGTTGAATGCTCTGTGTCATATTACTTCAAGATTCGTCGCTTGTCATCACTTTGCATGTGCTCTGTATCAGACTAATGTTGTGTCTAATGCGTTAGCAGTAGCAGCGTCCAAAGTGGAAAAAGTGTATGTGTGAAGTGTGGGAAGCCGATCACGTGGTTAAGTATACAGGGACATGGTGGCAGAGCTTCGCAGAGCATATATATATATATATATATATATATATATATATATATATATATATATATATATATATATATATATATGGACCGTTGTTGGAAGTAAAAGTAGATAAAGATTAAAGGCAGTGCTCCGACGACCATATTTGTCTCCGTCCGCTACACACGCACACACACGCCCGCCCGCGCATGTAGTGCGGAGGTTGTGGTCTCAGCTCCCACCGGCTACAAGTTATTTTTTCGTTCACTTTCATTTCACTTTTCTTCATTATTTTCTACACACCAATTTAAACCGGAGTTAATTTTCCCTACCCGTTCCTTGGCTTCATGTGGTCATTATTAACAAAATCGAGCCCCTTAATTCCCCTTCACTCTCTGTCTCTCTCTAGATTATATATATATATATATATATATATATATATATATATATATATATATATATATATATATATATATATATATATATATATATATATATATATATATATATATATGCTATTTATTTGGAGGAACCGGAACTGAACTGGAAAGGAATCAGAGCGCGTTGAACCCGCACCGCATGTTTTGTTTTTTTTCTCGGTTTACATGGTTACCAGTAAACGCTGGTGAGTGTGAATGGACGTCATTGAAGTAAACGACTACATGCAAGTGAGAGCAGAAGAGTGCGCAAGTGAGTGCGTAGGAGTGCATGTTTGTAGACGTGGGTGTGAACTAACGTGACCTTGAAGCGAGCTCTAATCTTGCTGTGTATCTGCGATCCTTTTAGTGAGCTGGTTATTCACACGAGTTATATGCCTGTGAGTTCGAATCAAATGAGTAAGTGGGCGATTCCGTGAGGTTTGATGTATTCTGGTCCTACGATTCCGTTAGTGTTACTGTGCCCGTAATTACGTGAATCTGATGAGTCTAAGTGGGCTTGCCCGAGGCTGATTCTGGTGATTCTCAGTACGAGTGAACGTGGCTTAGTCTGATGCAGTTGAGTTTGAGTGGGCCCGTTTGAGTAGAATATTGGTCAGTCTGAGACCGAGTGAGTCCGGCTGACTAGAATTTTGGTGGCTCTCAGTCCGAGCAATCCCTAAGAAAAAAAATATAATTTTTGAATGAGTTTGAGTGATTTCCATTTATTTTACCGACCTATGCTCTTGCCTCGTAAGCTCACGAAGGTTTTCGTAAGCTTTTCCAGATTTTCATGATAAAAAAAAGCAAAGAAAGACAATGACTGCCACTAGCTGCGCGTGCGTCGTTGCACGGTATCACGCATGCCCTACAACTACGGAACAGCGTTTTCGGTTTCTATTTTGAACGCATGGTTTCGGTTTTTATCGGTGATATATATATTTGTACAGATAAACCCGTTATCGTTGTTTTTTTTTCGGCGATTATGTATTCTGGTTTAAGCATTGCTGTTAACTAAAATGACGTTAAATGACAGGCAATGGCACGTTTAGTCATCAAACTGGAACAGGAATGAGAAAGCACGCACGCACAAGTACAAACGAGTGAGATGTTGAGTCCGCAGAGCATTTTACTTCCAGTCAAGTCACAATTGCTTAATTTCGTGAACACGCACGTGTCTGCTTGCCCAGGGTTTTCTTCCTCAATACGCATCCTCTGTTTTCTGTTCATCACCTTAAGTTTAGAGAATGCCATCTCAATGTTTACACTTGAAACAGCAAGCTAAGGAGACGAAGTGCCGCGGGACCTAGTGTTAGCCAATCAATCAAATGTGATCGCCAAAGGACAACCAGCACCGTCGCGTTTTTGTGGGCAGCGTGCTGCAGATATTCGCACAGCTCTTGCGGATCTAGGGCTTCAATTGCGTCGATGCCACTAACAGTAAGTTTGAAGGTGCTCTCGTATATCGAGAAGTCACGGCGCATTTCAGACCTGCACATTTGGGTCAATGATGTGCACGCTAAACCAGAACGTTGTCAGTGCAGCGGTGTGCCACATGCTACCTGAAACGTTCCTTACGACCCTGTCATTCAACTTTTGTGCCACAACTTTACTACTACGAAGTCTTGGTGAGTTCGGACTGCTTTTTCTTCGTCTACAAGGTGTAGCATGTTGCCAACATCATTGTTGCCAACATGAAGAAGCTGACCTTAATTTGTTTCGTTAAAACCGACGTCGGTAAAATAACTTCGGCAGAAATTTATCTTCTTCACCCCCCCCCCCCCCCCTTCGGTTTAAACATAAAATGCGGAACCCTTGATACAACGCGCATTGTGTTGTTTCTGGTAGCAATTTGTGTTCACTTGGCATATTCCCTCAGTGTTCTCTGGCTCAGTCGCGCCCTGACTCGCGGTATATATCGAGCACCATGTTTAGCAGTTACGATAAGTACGATCAGCAATAATTAGCCTTATATTCCTTTGTTGTGCTATGTTTCGCATGGTGTACTTCAATACAACATTATTGCGCGGCTCACTCCGACTACAAGCGCACGACAGGATCGCCCCACGTCTTCTTAGACGTGGGGCGCGTGTCTGGAGCTCGGAAAGCAAAGCGTCCAGTCGCATCGATGTAGGTATACAACAGAATAACTGCGCAGATGTGTCAAATGCGGGCCACTCCCTCGGCAGAAATGGGCTGCAGGGCAGATAGAGCGCAGGGCCGTGAGTGATGGGCTGTTCTGCCCTACTTAGGACGCTCCGCCGCCTCTGGAGTTGCGCCCAGGCTAAGGATGTATCCACTGCGACAGGACCCTAGATTCATTTATATCCTCGTGGCCTCTATATGGGACCGGGCAGGAAGAATGGGCAGGGAGAAAAAATGACGCGCTCTAAGCAAGCGGCGCCGTGCACGGCGACGGACGAGAGCGGGAGTGGATGTAGCGGGACGAAGAGGCGGGCGAGGCGTCGAAGAAGTCTCGCGGCGCCGGGACTCATCGCCGCACCCGCCGCCACAGCGCGTGGATAGCCGGCGATGGGCCGCGGCCCATTGATTAGTTTTCTTGCCCGAGGAGGCAGCGCGGTACAGCAGAAGCGGTGGAACAAGACCGCGGCTTGGCTCAAGCGATGAGTGAGTCAGTGACCCCGGGGCCATGCCGAGCGCGACTCCGCGCGATTGTAATGCGTCGCCACCGAGCACCCGTCGATGCACGCACGTGTAATTCCTCCTGTCAAGGCAGTTGGGTGCAGCGTACGTGGCAGCTCAGTCGTGCTGAAGCGCAGTGGGAACCTTCTTGTCCACAATCGGGTGATGACCATTTCCCTTTCATGAACCTTCCTCCACCTTACGGGCTTCTGTAGAACTGATATGCCATATTAGGTGACCCTTGCTTCGAGTTGTCGATTAATTCGGCCTCGCACTGCGATTGGCTTCCTGCACATTCGGGAGCGCTGCACGCAAGTCGGGCCCGATGTGAGGCTGCAAGGCGGCTCCAAGCCTTGTCTTTCGATGCGCGTGGCTTGTTTTATGTCTCTCCTTTTCTGATCTAATATTGAGGAACGGAGCCGGGCACATTGTGATAGTAGAGCACACCCGTGCGTTCTATAGCGAGATTGTCGCGGAAGTGGAAGCGCGCGTACGTATATATATATTTATTAGTGCAGGACCAACAAATTCCGTGGCTGATCGGTTTCCACATCGGCTATTATCACATCAATTCTGGCGCGTCGACCTCCGTATTCTCACGTGCTTATTTAATAGAGATCACGTGACCACGGAACCGGAAACAACCTTGCGTGCTTGTTATCCGAGCGACAATAACGGTTGGTGTACATTCGCTTGAACCGATCGACTTAGCCGTCAGTTGTGCTTTCCGGTCTGCAGGAAACGATGCGGCCAGTCGACGTGTGTACTGCTCCAGCTCCTAATCGGATGCTGATTCGAGCCAATGCTGAATTCGGCCGCCTTAGGCGACTGCTCCGTCAACCATGTTGCTGTTCTCGGGCGGAGCCGTCACCACGGGGTTGACCCGACGTGCGCTGTGTACTCAAAGAACACCACCGCCTTTTCTGTTGGCGGCTCATTTTCCTCGTTGGTGCTCGTTTTAGCATTGGCTGTTATATATGCCAAGGCCGTCCAGCACATTACGTGGCATTAGCTCTCTTTCGCGACATTGTGGTGCTTTCCTCGTCGCACACGTTACTGTGTACTTGACACTCTGCTCGAAGGCAGCGGGATCTCTGCCGCAACCTTTACTCGATGGTGACGCGCAGCGATGCGGCTATTGAACAAGGAAGCTAATGTCGCAATATTTCTCTCTTAGCCTTCTAAAGATTCCGTACTAAATGGTATTTTGTACCGGAGCGACGCTGAACCCACTGCTGCTTCAGATACATAGGCTAAGAGAAACGTTTTTTTTTTTAACTTCTTGTAGAATGTATAGGATAACCAACAAGGCGCTATCCTTGCTAACGTCGGTGCTCTTTTCATTGCCATTGCGGCAGGCCTGAACCTCATATCGTTGGAGCAATCTCTTTGCCTACGATTAGACTACGAGAGAGCGAAAGGGCAACACTGTATATAGTCAAGCGTTTTCGCAATTAACCTTACTCGCGCCAAAAACTCGTTAACAAATGTGCTCGAATGTCGACTTAGCCGCAGTTTCGATAACCCTTTTAAACGTGAGCATTCTGCACAGTTTCGCTCAAGTGGTATCATGCAATGAGTTACAATATCTATATGGGTATACTTGTAATAAAATTGAGTACACGTCGCAGACTATATAGAACCGAAAAGGGGCCAGAAGAGTTGCACTGCTCTTTGAAATAGGACCATGGGAGGCCATTATGCGCTGCAAAATCGGTGCTGAGAGCACGCAGAGGCGCCCTCACGGAGTCAGCCGCTTCACAGCTTTACTCTTAGCAACACTCTTATGAAGCGCTCTCAAGAAACAGGCGCAGAAAAGAAGCGGCTCTTATAACGTGCCCTGAATCACAGGTAGCATTTTGTTCGCCACTAAGCAGATAATTATTACTAAATTATAACGAGATATATAAGCATGTGCGATCAGCGATCCGTACATCTTGGGCAATTGGAGGTCACTCCTGCGCTATAGGACCGTTGCAAAGTTATTCAGGTAGGTTATTCAGGTAGTTTAAAGAGTACATGCTAAGCCAGGCATGCTCGATTTCTCTCGTAGAAATGTATGCTCAAATAAACGTTCGTTCTTATTCGTTTAAGCGGCGTATGCAAGAATCAGTGAGCGAATCCGTCAAAACACAATTATCATTCGCACACTTCCGCGTACAGTAACAGCGTTTCCTTTCTTTGTGGTCTCATACCTTGGAACAGAGCCTTGCAAGTTTTCATCACGCGTCCGATACAAACGGCGAGGGGAGTACAGCTTCAGCTCGAAGGTGCAATTCTTTATAATTCTGTACACTATATATATATATATATATATATATATATATATATATATATATATATATATATATATATATATATATATATATATATTTCTTTATGCGGAAAAATTTGTTGAAGTGGAGCGGCACGCGAAAAAGTGTTCGTTGCGGCGAAAATTTTTGCGGCATTAACTCCTATATATGGACCTTTCAGTGGGCACCGAAAATAATTGATTGTAGATGAAGTTTTGTTGAAGCAGCATTCGTTGTAGCGGGCTTTGAGTGCATAGTCAAACTTAAAACGCGTACTCTCGGCCTCTGTTCTTCAGACAAGAGGGGCGAAAGTTGACATTCTCCTGTGCTACTGTATGCCTGGCTGACACATTATCAAGTTAAACGTCTAGCTGTTCACTTAGAGCGGAAATGAAGTTTTTGTTCATGTGTAAACTTGTAACTAGCGTTGTAACCTGCGCTGCGGTGAACTTTCAAGGCATTCCTAAGTCTGAAAATATGCACCAATCAATTTAGTTCGTCTGATGTAACACCGATTAGTTTTGAGTATGAATATACTGATAGTCATATTTTGCTATTTTATTAGCGAAGGAAAATGTTTCATTATGAAAAAGATTCAACGACGATTACAATACTCCCTAATGTGAAATTTGAGCGAAGCTCCATACGCGTTCTTATTTCACGGTATATTGGCTGGCGCGGACAATCTATCTCGTGCGGCACGTTGCAAAAGGGTCGAAGTGTGGCGCGACCGCCTCGCCAATAGGGAGATCGCGAGAGACAGCGCGTTGGTAACGCGTGGGCGCAGACTCACAGCAGCCGCGGCAAACAGACCTCTGCTAATGTAGCGCTTTGTTTTCATATATAGTATTGTTGGACGCGCTCGGCCGTGTGCCATCCGTGAACAGACAACGCGCGCTACTCATGGCGCCATCACGTATAGCCGTCGTTGCCGCAGAGCGGCACTACGCTGTTGTGCTCACGCTTTCGTCGTTTTCCACTTTCTGCCTCATGCTTTCACTGCAGCCTCCTCCTCCGCTTTCCTCCTCGCGTTCTCTTCGTTTTTCATCCCGCGCTCCGCGGTCGCTCTTTCATCTTTCGCTCTGCTCGTTCGCTCGGTTACGCCGACGACGCCGAGGCACGCCGGCGCTCGACGAAGCAACGGGCGCTTGAGAGCTGCGCTCTGAAAGGAATTGTAGCAAGAATGGACCGATTTAGTGTTAATGAAAACCAGTTATCGCAACATTTTTGGCAACATCGCTAGCCAGCAGTTCGAGAACTATCGATTAGCAATATCAACAGCAAACTTTGGTCAACTATGAAGATGTTTAATAGTACTATCGATAACTTTTGTTATACTATCGGCTGATTGAGAAAAGCTATTCATACACTATCGATAGCCAATTTACCGATAGTCTTTCACTACACCTGCGTTGGCTCTCTATGTTTTTTGTTTTGCTTCTCTTCCTTTATTCCCTGAGAGTGAATTGAACGTCCCCTACTTTTGAACAGCACGGGTCTCGCGTAACCGTGGGCATATCTCTGTGCAGGCAAAGGTGCAGCAGCGCAGCTCGTGCACTTGTATATTAAAGAATACTAAAATGTATATGTCCCGTACCGACATCGCTTTTAACTTCGATTTCACCGTCTACAGAGCCACTGTGGCCGAAAAGCAAGACATTCATCAAGAACTTTCGTTATATAATTGTGTCAGATTCACTATACCAGTTTGTAAACAAAAAAAAAAGAAGAAAAGAAGTCCCGTACATTTGCTGCGGCATATCAGACGACGTGAGACTTATTTTTCGTTTAGCTGAGCTTTGTGTCAATCTCTTACTTAAACAATCAGTTTCGTCATCAATGCCATACGTGCGGCTTCTTTTAATGGGCGAGCGCTTAACCTGCGTGGTTAGCCTTTTCCAACTGCGTTCAGCGGCGCATTTCCATGGCTGCGAGATTTCTGTACATGAGCGCGTTGCCGTATATGGCTTTGTGCGCGTGCAGCCTGCGCGAACGTCATTCAGCCGGGGAAATTCTATGCGTACGACTCTTGCGTGCGGGAAACGCTTTGAAGGTGCTTTGTTTTATTCCACACTGAATGAGAAAAGCGCGCACGGGAGCAAAAATGTAGCACGTTCCGCGAACTGCGATATACATATATATCTTCCGCAGCACGTTTCCCGAGCTCCACGTTGGTGAGCGCGCAGTAATTTGTGTCCGATAACCCCGTTGAACGCTTAATTTTGTATTGTTCCTTAATACAGTCGCATTGCGTATTGTAAGATGTAGATGGTCACAGTTGCCCGCGCTGGACGCGATTAGACAGATAGGTTAATTCGACGAAATTACGAAAGACCAGCATGAAAGAAGTGGTTCAAGCATGATGATAATGGATTTCGTTGAAAAATAACGGATGCATTAAGATTGCTCTTGGTGCTTTAGAGAGAAGAAAAAAAATATCACGCAGAAAGCTCCTCTGGGAGTTGCCTAAGTATGCGTAAGCATTGTGCCACTTGCTCATCTCCACGCAGCCCGGTGTCGTTATCAATGTTATCAAACTTGATAACATTGATAAAAAACAATATGTACAAACGACAGTGCTGCGGCGACACGAACTGGTGCGCCCAGCGCCGCAAGGACCATTGACGACGCACGCAAAGTACTGCAGATCTGCCGGCGCCAGGCGCGCTCATGACGTTCCGATCGTTATCAGCCGTTAAAGCTCATGAGCGCCTCATTCATCCGCGTCGAACCATTATGAATCGTGATCAACAGTACTCCGGCGGTGGCTGCGTATGGCGCGGCCGCGCGGGCGACCTCTATTGAAAGCCATCTGCAATGGGGACAGAGAGCGCCGAGTGCCGATAGCTTCGCGCCCTGTGTTCTCGCCGCTTCGTTGGCGCTAAAGCGAGATACAGCACGAAGGTGAATTCGTTCGCTGCTGCGGGCGCTATTTTTGAAAGCGGTCGTCTTACGTGACGGATGGACGTTGGGTAAGCATAGAAATGCTGACGAATTTAATAAAATGCCAGAGTGACTTCAGGGAGGTGAATTCGCTTCCTTCTCCGGCGGCTAAGAGCAAGAACTCGCTCCCATTTCCATGCGGCGGTGAACACCTTTCGATCTTTAGGATTGCAATGACCTATATATAAACGGAGTCGCCTCGACCCGCCATGGTCTTTCTTCGGACGTTACCTGCAGCCTCAGTGTACCCCACCTACCGGCGAAACGCACCATTTCAACTGCTGAAGCAAAGTTTATTGTGCTACACTGTAAACGAAAATAAACCCAGCTGAGAGTTTTTAGGAGGTGATGTGCCCTAAAACCTCCCCTCCTCAAATATTTACTCCGATGTATGGGAGGAAAACAGCGCCATTCCCTCGTTTCACTCCGCTGGTTAGTTGCGGGAGTATTAAGGCGACATGACGCGATTTTACTCCGCATAAAAATCTTGCTCTCCCGTGAAACTCCGACAGGGAGTTTTAAAAAACTCCCCTTCACCGATACAGGTTGGTCACGTGGCGCTTCCCATGAGGCTGTGCGCCTCGCCAGCGACCGGGCGCGTTCGGCGGCACGGGCAGTGCTCATGGCTGACGGTTTGTTTACGTCTGTGAAGTGTCGTTCCGTGACAGCGTTTCGTCAATTTCTTTCCCGTATCTCCTTCCAGAAAGTGTTATAGGCATGCCTGAAGCTCACTGTATCTCAGCTTCAAGTACATTAGCTGTGATCACTTTGCTGACAACGATGATTGCAAGAGCCACGTTTTCAAGTGCGGAAAAAGGCTTAGGTATACCTCGAAGCTGCTCACTGGCTCGTGATGTCGGCTCACGTTCTGGCTGTGTTTTCGTGCTGCGTCACCCTGCCTTGTGTTCTTCAGTACGTGAAATGCGACTTCTATGTCCGTTTGAGTATATGCTGACAACGTCCAGTGTAGTGTTTGAAAGGACCGCGTAGCAATGGCAACAGCAGCCACTGTTCGAGCGACGACATCCGTGCTAGTCGCGCATGAATGGCGTAACCCAAGTTCGTTGCGGTGCTGTGTTGCCAGTGAGAAGGACCGGAGTGCAAGCAACTGTTTTTATTTATCTGTGAACGGATATCCTCGCCCGAAGAAAAATGGTAGGACATAAATATGCGTGCTGAAAATAAAGCTTCTTATTGAGCGATGTGAATCGAATTGTTATCGCGCATATAGGTTTTGGTCATGTCGTTGCTTCCGATATTGCATTAACATTACGCTCTATCCGAGACACTGATTCAGACGCATGCCTGCTGGCTCCGAGTTTAGGGATTCACTCGACAGATCAGCGATGTAGCTCCTTTTCGCAACCGAGACAGATTGCTTGGACGCAGAGCAAGTAGTGCGGTGTATAAAATGTATGTCTGCGCATTTTTCGGTGTTACGTCGGCTGCTGCGGGTCATGCTCACACGTAATAATTTCTTGCTACGCTACCACTATATCGCAAAAATTTAATTTTGCTATGCAGCACATGCACTTACATTTTTCTTGCTTACTGTAACTAACGCACTACTTTTTGGCCGCGAACGCCGGCAGTGTGCGAAGTCGCTTCAGCACTCACAGAATGGCATGATAATTTTGAAAAATAACGCCATTAACATTTTTCTCACTATTTCGAATTAACAGTTTTGTGTTGATTAAGGTATTCTGTTAATTTCAAAGAGGCAGATCTCGTATGAACGAGCATGTGAGTCGTAATTCTGAAAACAGCACAGCTGCTCCCTAGGCGGTTTCGAGGCACACAGTATCGTGGCTATATATACTGGCACCGTTGCTTCTTGAGTATTGCGTGTACGTGGGATGTCTTTCAAATTTCTGCATTGGGTGTTTCTGGAATGTTTATGTATGTCATGATATATGCATGTGCTTTCATTGACTTGTTTCGTCGAATTTCACGCGGTCTCGTGTGCATATTTCGAAATTTGACCAGCAGCCTCTGCATGTGAACATGTTCGCGCAAAATCACGCGATGCCTCTTTTTATACTCCCGTTGCACCTCGAAAAAACTCCGTCAATTGCAAAGCAAAAAATAAAGAAAAGACAGAAAAAAAAACTCCCATAAGTTCACGCAAAAATTCCGCTCGTACGGAGTAAAAATTCTACTCCGATCATACGGAGCATAATAAACTCCGAACCGGGGGGTCGCTAGAGGACAAGCAGTATACTCCTACCTCGGAGTTATTTCCGTTTACAGTGTAGACCACTTGAGCCCAGCGTTTCAAAGGCACCTACAAGTGTACACAGACGGGCTGATGCGTGCACAAACAGATAGCTGCGCAGCTGCATACTGCATACCCTCCCTTGATGTGTCATGGTCTGGTCTCCTGGAACGCGTAGTTTCGTCTACAAAAGTAGAAAGTGCCGCAATTACCGCAGCCTTGTGAAAACTACGCGCCTATTCCGCACGTGATGTCGTGGTGCTGACGGACTCAGTCAACGTTACAACGATTACACCGTGGCCTATCTCGAGACAAGCTTACAAAGCGATCTCTGGCACTGATAAAAGTTCTAATGAGTAAGATATTTAACGTGAAATTTCAATGGATCCCATCCCACGTAGGAATTTAAGGAAATGAAAAAGCTGACGCGCTTGCAGGCCAAGCACTGAGATGTGTCCCAAAAGTAAGAACGCCAACGATTTTTCAGAACCCTAAGAATGCAATCCTTACGCTGTTGTGCCGCATCCGAACCGACTCCGCGTACACCCCGGCTTGGTTATTCAAGGCTGGACGATGCGCTTCCCCGTGCCTTCTGCATGTGGTGATATCGCCAACATCTAACATTTCATTTGGATATGCCCGCAGTGCGACACAGAAAGGGAAGGGATGGTCGACAGCCTGCAAAAGAATGGTCTTTCGCACAGGACTTTTGAAGACGTCGTTTTCCCCGGAGGGCCTGCGGCAATCAGGAAGAGGGCGCAACGACTGCTGATTGCCTTCTTGCGAGGCACGGGGTTCTTCGACACCTGGTGACACACACATTGGCACTCATAGGAGGCTCAGGCGCAACAATTGCCGACTATGTATGTCAGGCTAATCCCGCCTGCTGCAACACCACCACCACCACCACTAACACCTTCCTGAAAGAGGTTTTAAACAGCCCCTCACTGTAGCCAATTCTCTCTCTCTCTCTCTTTCTAGAAAGCGGAAGCGGAGTGTCAATAAATGTCTGAAATGAGCTTGGTTACCTTGACTATTTTTCTTGGAAAAGGCGACAGGTGAGACTGCTCACCAGTTTCATTGACGGGGAAAATTCACCGTTTTTGCTGGAAAATTATTCATTCGACAAATGATATACTGTGATTTTAAACGCATGCACAAGCACGCGCGCGCGCACGCACGCACGCACGCACGCACGCACGCACGCACGCACGCACGCACGCACGCACACAGGCATGCACAGGCACGCACGCACTCACAAACACGCACGCAACGCCGCCGAAAGAACGAAAATGGGGCTGTCTATACGCATTACTTGTGCAGCTGCCAGTAACATGTGCAGTCCGATCGAGTGTTGTGGTCGCTATAAGACCAGAGCGCAAGCTGGCAAGCCGCAGGAGTGTCTCTTAATCGTTGGCCCCCGAACACAGCGACTGCCCCGGAAGTCGGCGGAGTTAATTCCGTCGACGCTTCTGGCTTTCCTCAACGAAACTGTGGCCGAGTCTGTGGGCCTGTTCGCAGATACGACGCTTGCAGAGGCAGCCTTCGCTGTTGGATCGACCGGAAGTCTTAGTTTATTGCGTATGAAATTTTGCCTTCTACTCTTTTTTGTCGCGTAGTGGAGGTCAAGGGATCAATGCACGCTTTCCTAAATCTCGTCACAAACAATTCAATCTCCTCGAACGAACAAACTGGCAAACCAACAAACCAACAATGAAAGCAAAAAATCCAACCAAAAAAAAAGAAAAAAAAAAGAACGCGTATCCCATGTACCGCGGGAATCGATGTTAACCGATGTTAACCGAAGAGCTTTGCAGGCACCCAGCTATCCGCATCGTCGGTATTCTGCAAACCGTTACCAGATCGACCAACGTGTTTGTGTGAGGCGAGCGATTGTGTCTGTGCCGCGAGCGTGCGCGATAGCACAACAGCAAGCCTACACGAAGTGCTTCTTATGCAGGACATCGGATTAGCTAATAGCTTGTAGCGAGATTGCCGCGGCGAGACTGGCCACTCGAGGCACTTTGCGTGTATTCGCCGGCTTCTTTCACGCTCGGAAGAACACCTTTATGGATCACGTATCGAGCAACATAAAGCTGTATCGGAAGTTTTCATGTTGTTCTACAATTTTCTCATTGGCACTTTTCATCTAACTATAATATTTCAGGAGTTGATTAATTAATTAAGACTAATTGTCCAATTAGGCGGAATGAAATAAATAATCTGAGTATATCCAAGCGATGTCAAACAGCATTACCTTGGTTCTGTCCAGCTACGTGGCATTTGCATATATTTAAAGTCTGGCTCAAGTTACGTGGGGACACCCTGTATATGCTGTCGTATGGACGGCCATGTATACGTTCCCTCGTCTTCGAAGTCAAGTGGCCTATCGCAATTGGGGGAATAAAGTGCTCTAAATTACGTACTCCTTTCAGTGATTACACGTCATTTCTGTCTTCATTGTACAGCGTGTTCTGCAAGCGTATGCGCGGCCGTGCTAAAGCTGCCTCCTCCACATTGTAACAGTATATACGCGGCGCGCACTTTGCCAACATCGCCGCTAGCGATACGGGGGGGATCAGATTTAGTCGCTCCGCAAAAGGAAAGGGCCGCAAAGAGAGCGCACGCCGCTGTGAATCTTTTTTTCTTTTTTTTTCATTTTTTCATCCGTGTCTAGTACACAGAAGGGCGTTGGTGTCATTCGAAGAGCAGGAAGCCGAGCATATCCCCCGCCGACCGATGAGCGCTGGCGACAGGCGAGCGGGCATATATCATCCGGTTGTGCAAGTGTGCATAGTAGCTATAAATACAGAGCTGCTATAAAGAACCATTTATTATGTGCAAGTGTGGTTGGTGCAAAAAAAAAGGTACCAAGGAAACAACAACAACAACAACAAAAAAAAAGATCGACAAGTTAGTTGCAGTAGAATGTCTCTCAAATTTTTGGAAGAAAAGCAGCCCCACGCTGTTGTCGAATTCTCTTTTTCCGGTGGTGGTAAATTGGCCGTCGTTTTTGTTTTGTTTCTATTTTTCAGACGTTGGTCTGCGAAGTAGTCTTGTCTTTTGGAATGAACGAGGGCTGACGTTTTCGATCGAACCAGGGGCCCCATAACGTGAAACTATTCCAATATGTTTTTATTCCAATCTCCTAACGTCAAATTTGCGTAACCGCCGACGCAAGCATCGGGCGGTAACCCGCAGGGTTGTCTGAACAGACCAATCAAGTGCTCTCCTCGTTCACAGGAGGTCACTTTTGTTTGCTTGAAAAATGAATAAGGTTGCCTACGCTAAGCTTGTCTCATGTGGTTGGCTGACAAGAGGCGAGGAGCACGTTCAAGTGGAGAAGGATTCGATGGGGCCGAGCCACAGCAGTGAAAATCGATAACCGGATGAAGAGGGTGGTGCCGGCGTCTGCGATTGGTCCGCTTTCCCCTACCTATAGCTTGCGGTGGCTGGTCGAAAATCGCGGCGGCATGCAACGGAAGCCTAAGAATGACGCTGAAACGGATCCTCAGCAGAGTTGGTAGAACGAGGTCTTAAACGGGCCGAAAGTTCTCGAAAACGTTACATGGCCACGCAAAAAGTTTTATTATATGCAAATAAAGCCATGCTCTCCGGCAGGTGCGAGTAACCAGTGCCTGAGCGATCGGTGACAGCCATCTTTTATTCCTTTCGTAACGGGGCAGCCTGCAGCTATTCAGAAGAAAATTCAGTTTTGTTCGGCATATTAATGCATCTTTAACGCGTACACCTCACTTTGACGCGGGGAGTTCTTGCGGTTTTATGACGTCACGTGACAGGCAGATGAAGTAGGTGCAGCTCGAAAACTTTGGACCAATAGCCGAGGACTAATGGCGAAAAGGCGTCAAATCAAAAATGGCTATTTTTCCTTTGTTCAGTCCAATCATGCATAATAAGAATGTACACGTCATATCAGATGGGGAGCTATTGGGGTTTTCGTGACGTCGCGTGACGGACAGGTGAAGTGGGGGTGGTCCAGAAAGTTTTCAAATAATCCCAGAGGGCTGATTGCAGAATTGGAATAGAAAAGTTTGTAATAGTTTTATGTTATAGCGCCCCAAAACGCCGTAAGTTGAAACCATGGATGCTTGTCAAACAGTTTAGTACGCGGTTGAGGCCAAGTGGAAATATATGTTAAGCTTTTTTTCCTTAATTTTATTTTACCATAGTTGAGATGAAAATGCTGCGATAGAGTACTTCCTACTACCCTGGTGATGTGTTTAGCGGAACTGGTACGTTTCGCTGAACCTCCCCTTCCAAGAACGCTAATACATCTTGACAATTCGAAAAGTAAGCAATGCCGCCTTTTGCCCTAAACTCGTGGGGCACAGGGAGACACCGATAGCTTCCTGAACAAAAGACCATTGCGTTCTCGCAAGCATAACCGATTAAATCTCGGGTGGGTGGGTGGGTGTGGAAGGGTTATCTCGCCCAGTGACCAGATGCGAACCACCATACATTCACAGTTACAGTCTGTCTTTGCTCACGGATCCAAGACAGACTTCTTTTGCTGAAGATTTGTTTGCCGGAGACTTATTTGCCGCAGACTTGTTTTGCCGGAGTCGCTTAACGCAGTGTTCAGATATAGAGCGCTGAAACTTTGTGTAGCATAGTGCTATGGCATCATTCGTCCTCATTTGCAGCCTATACTTCTTGTTTAAAGGGACATCATAAGTACGAAACGTTAAACTTGTTTTGCTGCGCCAAAACGGCCCGAATGCGAGAAAATATTTTCAAATCGGTGGCGTCACACTGTCGTGCACATGTACCTGCACCGAGTTTCTGATGCGAAATTAAAGAAAGTGAAGTTTGAACTTCGTTTTATCCGCTGCATATAATCAACCTTTTCCTTCCAAATGAATGAAAATGTGGACACTTTTGAAATAATACTTAGTGGGTCGAAACTTATGTTTCTCTTTAAGTTTTCTTTTAGGCAAGCGATGAAGCGCGTCTTTTTCGTGAGCGCACATCAAGATTAGTATATATGGATATATTGTGGCGTCCGCGCGCGGAATTGGAAATAGCGCCTTTCGATCGCTGTGCAGCAGCATTGGAAGGAGTGTCCACGCACATTTCGAGGTTGCTGCAGGGTTTCGCTACAAGTCGCCTGCATGTTAGCCTTTCAGCCCGCAATTCGTCGATCGGTAAGCAGCTTAGAAACACGCGCGACACGTGTAGTAGAAAAGTGCCCCTGTGTTGCACTTATCGCAAGGACCATCGCAATATTTTTGTTTCTTCGTTTCTCGTTGACAGTGACCCGCGCGTTGGCATACACGTCTTCGCCTCGCTGACGTTGGTGGCACGCAGTTTTACCTGAAGCTTTTTTTTTATATTATTACCGTTGTTTTGCGTGCGGGGGCTTTGCGCGGCTTTCTACCACGACTTTCTCGAGAACGCCGGGTCTGCCTCGTCCTTGGGGCCCCTTAGCGCGGTCGACTTTATAGGGAGACGCCGTCGCGGCCCTCACGTATCCGATTAGCTGTACACGGAAGCAGCGCGGGTCAGTCGACACTTGGCGCGGCGAAATTAGGCCAGCTGAGCTCAGTAGCCGCTGTAATCGGCTCGGGCCGCGTTCGCAGCTCTCTTGGCGGAAGGAGCGTCACTTATGCGGTGTATGCGCGTCCACTGCGCGCCACACTACGAATGTGCGTCTATACGCCGTGTTTAACCCTGTATAGTGCTCAAACACAATTCCACATCGAGAAAATTGGAACGACTTGCTGGCTTTTATTTCTTGCCAGGGAGAGTAAATTCGCGCAACGCACACGCACATACACACTGAAATGTTACTTAGGCTTAAACATAAATATTATAGCAATTACGTGATTAGTAATTGGTTTGTTGAAATATCTAGGGTTGAGACTTCAATTCCGCGTATCAAAAATGCAACTATGGACTTTGCGTCAATCAGCATTTTGCGGCCGGAAACTTAGTGTATAGCATGTGATACGTGGGAATGACGGGGTTAACCGCCGTGCTAGCAGAACACACACACAGAGAGAGAGAGAGAGAGAGAGAGAGAGAGAGAGAGAGAGGTATGGAGGCTAACCAGCGCTGAATTTTGGCTATCGTAGGATGCCAAAATTTGCATGAAAAGCGACGAGAACGAGAGAAAACACAGTTGACGCCGCCCATGCGCACATTCGAGGCCCACAAGCGGCCACACGTGCCAGTAGACCTTAGAAATCGCGACGGTGCCACTTATCGTGTTTACTCGTAAGCCGCGCCGTCGTGCAGAGCCCGCAGCGCCACTTTCGTGGCCGAGAAATTGAAGGAAACAGGTTCGTAATAATTTAGGAAGCGCCACTCGACGTAAATGAGCAGCCGTAAATCTGACTCGTGTGAGGCTCTCACCATGTGAAATTGAGAAACAAAAAAGTGAGAGCCTTAAACCAGCAGATACGGTATATAAAAGACGCGCCTCTCGAAAGCGTATGGGAGGTTATCATTTTTACGTTTTGCGGAATTTTCGAATATCGCCTGTTGCAGATAGCATCTGAGCACGAGGTCGCGGGAGCGAACCCCGGCCACGGCGGCCGCATTTCGATGGAGGCGAAATGCGAAAACACCCGTGGTACTTAGATTTATGTGCACGTTAAAGAACCCCAGGTGGTCAAATTTTCTGGAGTCCTCCCCTACGGCGTGCCTCATAATCAGAAAGTGGTCTCGGCACGTAAAACCCTACAATTTTTTTTTTTGTTGCAGATAGCATAGTTATTGTCCTCGAGCTCGACTCTTCGAAGAGGCAGCCATTACTAGCACGGTAAATTGAAACCCATATTCAACTAATTAACGAAAATTCGCTAATTAACTTCCTAGTTAACTACTTTACCGCACATTGCAACTTACGAATCGTAGCCGGTGAGCTTGCAGGACGTATCCACTTGAATTTCCAGGATGCCATCACTTTCGAGATATTATTTCCGTAAGTGTGGGACGAAATGCGTGAGCGTTCGAGTTCTTTTGTTCAATGCATAAAAGAGCGTTTTGTTAAAAAATAAGTGAAACAAGAGTGCGTTTTGACGGTGCGTTTGATCGCGCATATCTCCGAACTGGTCCGTGTCAGTTTTGAGATTTATTCCATTTGGATTCGCCTAGGAAACTCACCTATACAATTCATAAATTGCAATATGCACTGTAACGTAACTAAATAATAAGTTAAGTTAATTAGTTGAATGCGTGTTTTGGTTTCTCGTGCAAGTAATTTTCGCCTGTCTGAATAATACAGCTCAAGGACTAGAATCGTTATCTGTAACAGGCCATTGTTAAAGAATTCCATAAAGCTTAACTACGACCACCCCGTATAGGTACACCGCGCGATAGCCTTAGTTTACTTTCTCGTCAGCGCGTCATCATTGTTACAAGAAGAGACGAAACTCGTCACCTCGTGTTTTCCCGTTGAGTATTGTATAAACGAGCGTTACGAAACTGCCAAGTAGCTCGTTGCGCGTTGATAATCAGCTTGAGTCCGTACAGGCCGGTGTCCTTCGTGTAATCGAGGAACCATGCGTTTTCGGTTTCGGTAGGATCAACGTTAAAGCGAGTATAGTTAGTCTCCTATGCCAATTAGAGGGATTTTCTTCTCTGCTTCGTCGTCGCAGCCCGCAGTTGCACTCGTGGAAGCGAGCTAAACTAAACCTAACACCCTCCTTTCGCAAAGCCTGTGCAGTGGGCACGCGGCCTGGAACTGAAAGTTGCAGTCTGAGCTGTATTCCAACAAAATGTGCCTCCACTCTTTTACACGTTACGTAACAAGTCTAAGCGTAAATTGAGCATGCAACACCGCATAACGAATTTGGCCCGCTCCTTCCTAGGACTACCACGTATATACAGTGCTTCGCGTACACGTATACGCGGGAGTCTGGCGCATTTCGCTTGCGGTTTCCGCCGAGCCCGAGAAGTAGCCGAAGCCCGGCAGTTCCCGCGTAAACACCGGCCGGCACATGTACACGCGAATGGGCCGGCTCGGCGTGCTGCCCGCGTGGCGTCTGCGTGTATCAAGATGCGGCGAGGCCGTATACGCACTATTATTAGCGGCCAGCCGTCGTGTCCCCGTACGAGTGGCTCAGTCCTTCCTCCTTGATTTCGTCTCCCTCGGCGACTTGATTGCGCTCGCCGTCTTGTTTTCGCTCCTTTGTGCCGACGATGAGGGCGGCGTCGCGACCCGCGCGGCCACGCGAGGACCGGCCTTTCAGCGGCGCTTGTCTCGAGGGAGCGTTGCGCAACCTCGTCGGGGACGAACAGTCGGCAGCCGGCGGTCGCGGCGGAAGCGACGCGTCCGTCGGAGCTTCGCTGCGGGAGCGACGTTTGTCGCCCCATCGTCCCGCGCCGCCGGAGCTGGAGTGCCTCAATCGATGCAGGCGTTCAAGTCGTGCGTATGCACGCGCGGCGCCTCTGTGGTGCGCCTGCGAGCGGTGCAACTAGTATATATATATAGGTCACTTCAAGAGCCCATTTCACGGATGAGCGGTTGGCGACAGCGAGCTTCGAGTGGAGAATAGAAAAGAAAGAAAGAACACAGCATCGGGAGATCAATCGAAACCACGACGACGACGACGAAGAAAGCTTGTTCCCGCGGCAGAGCTTCTTAGCGTGGTAATTTACTCACGGCCCGCGGCTATGTGTGACGCGGTCCATTGCATGCCTGCACCCTCTGATCTGGCTCGATGTATAATGGCGGTTTCTTGCTTTTGTTGTCGTCAGTATGAATCAATACCGGCAACTCTTTATTTCCTGAACGATTTAAAGGGATCCTGAAACGATTTTGTCAATCTTGTACAAACGTACTGATTCCAAAAGGTAGGTCCTTCTGATCGTTAAGTGACACATTCAAGCGCTCTGCGCGAAGCGTCTAATTTATTATAAGGGTTTAAAAAGCTACCTCTACCGATCGCAGCGGCCTCGCCGCTCCCCGGAGTTTTCAACCGCCCCGTCACCTGCTACGTAGCGGGGGCGCGTGACGTCAGTCGGGGGAGCTATCCGATTGGCTACCTACGTAGCGTCATCAGGAATGCTTGACTCGGGCGACCGCCTTAAGCTTGTCTTTAATAGCATACGTAGGCATAATAATTTGTGTGCCCTTAAATATAAGTACACAAACGTAATAAATCTGGATGTTTCTTCAAACCAATGGCCCACTTCCGTCTGAGAATGCGGATAGTCTGCTGTAGCTATAGCAATGAGGCAGGCGATGGGGTGCGGTTATCTCGTTAAAGTAGGAGCAGCGATGTCTTCTTTGGCGCAGGAACGTGAATAGTATCAGCGCTGTAACACGCGGTCACCCGCAGTGTTAAAAAGAAAGACGCGTTCAGAGTTAACCGCAGGTGTCGCATTCATCAAAGAGCCAAGTTTTATATATAATTTGCTTAGAACGACAGCAGAAGAAAATATGCTAACAAGTCGAGATCCTAAAACAAAAAAAACAACAAAAAAACGTTGCGCAGGAAATCAAACGTGTCATTACAGCCGTCAGAAAGGCGCCATCTGGAGTTGGACGTTGGTATTGTGGTGCCCTCTCCGCCTCTAACGCAGAAAGTGTGGGTTCTGTTCCATATAGATGTGCTTTCCGTTTCTGTCCGTAATTTCATTCCTTTTTATTTTTAAAGTCTAGAGCAGCGAAACTGCTATCAATCACACGATTCACCGCATTCACAAGATAGCGGCAGCCTAGAATACAATGTTACGAGCGTAAAATAGAGGCAGTCGTAAACGTACGTATTATATATTTTCATGTTATGAGGCTATTATCAGACTGAAATAATGCCGGAAGCATCTACTTTATATTTTGTACATTGCATATCCGTTCGCGACAATGCGGCGAACGCCCGCGGCGGCATCCGTGTCTTTTCGCTTCATGCAGCAATAAATCAATTAAAAAAAAAAAGAGCCAACGAACATTGTGCGCAGTGCCGCGGGGTGTCTCCATCTGCCGTGCGCAGTTCGTATTTAAATTTCGTTTCATGTAGGCCAGGCTTAGCGAGAAAAACTGCGCAGGAAATAGACGCGACAACACACTCGGTTCAAACAAACCGGAAGTAGACAACACTTGCGTCACCGCTTGAAGGAGGTAGGACATAGCGGTGGTTGTACGGTGTAAAAGTTGAGGAGGAACGCCGCGGCTTGAAGGAAGGGTAATGTTTTGCCACTCGTACCGGTGTTGTTATAGCGCGCTCACAGGAAATTCTTGTGAAAAAGCATTCCTAGGGAGATATATCTGTGTCTAGGCGTACGACAAAAACCGTTTCAGGGACACTTTAAATTTGTTGCACGAGTCCGAAAAGAACTGCACAGTGGCAATTGAATACAAGTTAATTGTGTGATCGTTGCAGGCACGTACCCAAGGGGGGGGCCCGGAGGAGGGGCGGCCTCCCCCCCTCCCCTAAATTAAGACGCATACACCCCTCCCCGCCACCACTTCTCACACACATTCCTAAAGCGCCGTCAAATAAATGTCGAGACTTGACAGCTATTCGGCGTTCAACATTTTGCTGCCCTTTTCACTCCTTTTGGATGGCGGTCGTTATCGGCGTCTCCTGGGATGTGAAGGCCAGTTTCCTCATCCATTCGGTGGTCGCGCGATTAACTCGAGATGCATTCAGTTGTTACCGTCTATTCAAAGGTCACGCGCATCGTTGTTGCTTCGTTATTTCAACCTTCTTCGTTTAGACTGATTCAGGGACCAGGAAAGGGATACAGTTCGAGGTCAGCTGGTCTGTATGCACGTGGAACGAGTTGCCGCCAGAGAAAATGCCAATTGGGTTTAACTTTTTGTTTCATTATTTCCTCGAGTGACGGCTCGCCGCGACGCTGACAGATCCTCGGAACCATATACCCGTGATATGGGTTAGATAAGGTGGAAAATAAAATAATGCGAGACAGCGTCCATCATCAAACCTTGCAATAACCCTTAAACTAATAGGCAATATGACTGTCACCCGTTACCTCGTCTGCTTTTTCCCTAATTGTACAGTTCTTTTCGTGCAAAATGCCAACTGGAAACAAAAGTCGCAAGGATCTGAGAAATTAAGCGATCTCCTTAGGGAGAGAGCCAAGGCAACAGCCAAACAGGAAGGAAAAGCGAAACTTGAAAAATTCAACAGTTTTTTATGAAAATATTTATGGATCAACATCTTTTTATTTAAAAAGAAAGTGAAGCAAACGCCGCCTGAAGTGGAGGACAACTCCGTGTGTTCTGGGGTGCGATCGGAGATGGTTGTTCGGCGCGTTCGTTCGGTTACCGGCGCGCGCGATTGGCCTACTCCGCGCCGACGTCGCCAGCCGCGGGGCGCCGCCCCGTTTTTGGTGACGTCAAAATGACGACCCGCTCCTGTCAATCATCCGCCCACCGAGCATTTCGTCCGAACGCGACGGGAGTTGAGAAGTTTGGAGCGATCATACGGCTTCGCATGGCGCGTCTGGTGGATTGGATTGGATCCAACAGGCGGCCTTTGCGGCTGCAGAATGGCACGTTTGCGAAACGCGTTTGAAGAAATGACAGAAAGTGAATTCCGGCGTCGTTTTTCTTTCTCGAAACAAATAATTCGTCGGTTGCACAGAGAAATCGACAACATCATCGGTGCCAGCGAGCCACTGGGATGTTGTCGCTGCCTCTTGAAAAGTGCGCCACTCTTCCCGTCGTTTTTTTTTTCTTTTTCCTTCTCGCTGTGCGCGACACCACCTAGGGACGACGCAAAGAACCTTGTAGTTATAAATTGCAGTAGTCACACGTACTACTATTTGAAAACGTGTTTGGGCTTGAGAAGAAAAATACATTTTTTTTAGATAAAGATTTAATTCATTTGGAAGACGAGAAACATTTGGTTTTGTAGTATACTGCTTGCAAGCAGACGACAAACGACGGAAGTAAACTTCCGGGGAGGTCACCGCTTCCTGATTGGCTGCTCTCTCCGCCCCGCTGTCACAAATTTTGCATACTGCAACTTTGTGACGTTGCAGCAACTGAACAGAACGCGCAGCGAACAAAATATCTCCGATCGCGCCCCTGAATGACGCTTCTATTGTGATCGTTCGAGCCACCTAACGTAGCCGCTTCTCTGCTGTGTTTATGTAGGTGTTTTCTAACCTTCCGCGGTGGGCGCAGTACATGTAGAACCGCAATGTCCTGCGCTCTACGCGGTTGTACAGGACTGGTGGCCACGCATCGTTACGTAACTTCCCAAATAACAGTATGAGTCGGTTGTGGCACTTGTTAGAGCAGTAAACGAGGGATCCAAAAGAACTGTGATTGTTCCATAAATATATATTTCTGTATAATTCTTCCAGAGCTAATTAAAGAAACGCTACTATTGTCGGATACAACTTAAGTTTGCAATGAAGCCCTGCCCACGCCCTCATAACCCGACGTCACTGTTGCTCCTCGAGGCTGCAAATAATTCGTACTTCAAACTTTCTTTCTGACCCAAATAAGGCGGTAACTACAAAAATAAAATTATTAGTGCGTAATCTTATACCTTTCCCTCGCCTATGATAGTGGAATGGCAAATGCCTAATTCTTTATTGAACTGAAATAACATGCTTCCTTCGCTACAACTATTTGTTGTGAAGTTTCAGTTCAGGTGGCAGTGAAGTTTCATGAGTAAAACGGGTTCAGCAGTGAAATGAACTGCACCGTAGACTTTTGAAGAGTGATATGCTCAGACTCCATACATCTTGTCCATGTCTGTTGCACACCTCATTGCATCCGCCGATGAAAAGACTCTTCAAGAACAGCAGACGCTCCGGAGGCATCAAGTACGACGCCATTTTGGAAAGGCCGCATGACGACGATTTTTTAGCTTCTGTGATGGGCTGGCGGAGTAACACAAATCCGCGCGGTCTGTGTGCCTTTATTGTCAACTGCTGTTTCTTTAAGTTCTATTCTACTTAATTATACTTTATTTCACACTCTCGCTTCTTTACTTGTTCTTGGCAGTGTTCTTCCTGCGCTTCTTTCCTGCGCGAGTTCATTTGACGTGGTTCTTTTTTTGCCAAGTAAAGGAGAGGTGTATCGCACAGGCGTACCTGTAAAATACACCTTATTTCATTTTTATTTTGTGGGTTTACGCGTTTTTATGGCGTATGGTGGGCGTTATTCACATTTGTAATAGTAAAGGTACCCCCCCCCCTCATTTGCATTGAAAAGTTACCTTGGGTTGAGCCCTCCCGCCCCCCGCCCCCCCCCCCCTCCCCGAAAAAAAAAATCCTGGGTTCGTGCCTGGATCGTTGACACATCTTAGCGGTCTTGCGCTGATTTGCAATATAATGAATGAATGAATGAATGAATGAATGAATGAATGAATGAATGAATGAATGAATGAATAAATAAATAAATAAATAAATAAATAAATAAATAAATAAATAAATAAAAAATCAATCAAATCAATTTTATTTTATTTTCAATGGAAAAGAGAAGACAGGACAAAAACCTGAATTTGGGAATTTTGCGCCAGTTCTTTTTTTTTCGGTTTGCATGCTTTCTTTTAAATTTCGTCACTTTTTTATCTGGTTCCTATATATGAGGTTTTTTATGGCATTGTGAAAAGTGAGTTTATGACGGTGTTCGTGCGTGTGCGTGTTTGTGTCTCACACTGTCTTGCTTTTAAACCGGCGACTGGTTTGGTCGGAGTAAGCAAGAGATGATTGTTAGAATGCATCTGAGTTGGTTGGCATAAAATGTCAAAGCAGAATGCAAGAAACTGAATAATAATGGGCTGTATAAATAATTTCCGAAACGCGAAATGATGAAAACTAGGTCAACTGCCTTGAGAAGAATTTACCAACCTCCAGCAACGACTAGACTGTGTATTTTATTTGCTTTTTCTACACCTTGAACGGATCTGTTCAGTTTGACTGCTTACCAAATGCAGATACGTTCGTCCAACTTTCAACCCGCGCTCCCGCTCCCTCGAATGTATTTGACATTGTTTAACGGCCGAGCACCATGGACCAGGAAATTCGCGCATAACCTGGTAGTACACGTTTGCAAGTGCGAAATGCTTCTTTATTACATCATCGATACACACGCCTTCATTCCCGTCCTCTATGCCAATGTCTACGTAATGTCGATGTTTCAAGGTACACAGTGGACGTGCGTGTACCGCTTTTCCTATAATACTACTTGTCCCGTCAGCATAATTTGAAACGTGCAGAAGCCGAAATAAACATCTCTTTGCGCATCCCTGCTCGCCAGTGTGTATACACCAGCGTTTCTGGGCCGCACGGCGTTTTGAAACAGGATGCGCAGCAGCGACTGGACGTCGCATTCCGAAGTCAGTACGAACACGCATTAGGGGGCGTCCTGGTTTATATATCTTTTTCTTCCTGCTCCCGTTTGAATTTATGCCGACACTATTATTATTCTCCGCCGCCGGCGCGCAGCGAGACGTCGGCGTGCGACTGCGGTTCGAGGCGAGGCGCTAGACCCCGCTGTGGTGTTCAGGCTCCATGGCATCTCCCCTAGCTGGCTCCGAATCCGACAGAAACATCTCAAAAGACAGCGTGACTGTCTGACATCCTGCATGAGGCACGCCCGCTACTGTTCAGGCGTCGGGGCGCCATGACGTGCCCTGTGTAGAGCTCCTCTTAGTTGTGTCCTCGCTAACATACGACGCGTTCTCATCAGCGTCGCATTTCTCGCAGTGGCCGCGGCACATCGTCGATATCGCCACCTTTTTTCTTTGCTTGCTTTCTTGGGTCTGACGACAGCCTCCTTGTTCGGTCGCTGTAGTGATGGCTTCTGTCTCGACACCAAGCAGCGAATGTGCATGGCGATAAACTTCGATCAAAACGCCTCACTCTTCGCCTGCCTAGAGAAGAAGAAGCCCGCGAATGCACGCAAAATTGCCGCGCGACTGGCCGCTCGAGGCACGTTGTGTGCATTCGCTTCTCTCATGCATGGAAATACATTTTTATGCAGCCCGTATCGAGGAAGAGAAATCTGTATCGGGAGGTTTTTCATGTCGCTCTACAATTTTATCATTGACATTTTTCATCCAATTATAATATTTGAGAAGTTCATTAATTATTTAGGACTAATTATGTAATGCGCTAGAACGGAAAACATAATCTGAAAAATCTGAAATATACCCAAGCGCCGGCAAACAACATTACCTTTGTTCTGTCCATCTACGCGGCATTTGCATATCTGTAATGTTTGGCTAAAGTTACGTGGGACATCACACACACACACACACACACACACACACACACACACACACACACACACACACACACACACACACACACACATATATATATATATATATATATATATATGTGTGTGTGTGTGTGTGTGTGTGTGTGTGATGTCCCACGTAACTCTTTAGCCAAACATTATATGTGTATATATATATATATATATATATATATATATATATATATATATATATATATATATATATATATATATATATATATATATGTGTGTGTGTGTGTGTGTGTGTGTGTGTGTGTGTGTGTGTGTGTGTGTGTGTGTGTGTGTGTGTGTGAATGTACCTGCTCAAGAACAATTTATGCTCTCCGCAATGTACACAACGTCGGCTTCGTCCACATCGGTATTACCTGCCGAGGCCTCAGAAAGATACACGCACAGACGCCACCGCTGTCGGAGCCTGCGTGGCGGGCAAAACCCCGCCGAGCGAATGTTACGCCGCAGCTGAGAACGTCCGCCTCCAGACCGCGCGCACGTCGTCGCAGGGGCACGAGTGTTTGGTGCCCAGGCGCAGGTGCAATGTTTCCTTTTTCTTCGTGGTGCGGTGAGGGTGAAAGTGAGTGTGGCGACGGAGCCTGATGGTGACGGAGTAGCGGATGGCACTGCTGCCGCCGCTATATGTACGTTGCCCCCGTTTGTTGTAAAACAACAAATCAACCGTCGGGAAGGCCTAAGCTTATTTGTTGTACTGGCAAATTCGCTGCCGTGGTCGATGTTGCCGAGGGGTTTGCAGTACAAATAAAATATTGGAATTTGGCCTGGGCATAGCCAATCCATCGTTGTACAGGGCGTTTCACTATAGAAGCGCTCGCTGTGGAAGCGTTCGCTGAAGAGGCTCTCGACTGTGTATACTAAACGTGACATAACATAAAACAAGCCAGCAGTGAACAACAACAACAACAACAAAAGTAATAACGTAAAATGCACTGAAAGAGCTCAACACACAAATCACATCAAAAATAACTTTCAACATAAAGTCATCTCAAATATAGTAGCGTCAAATCACAACAAATTAGAACGGAAAGTCAACTCACATGCAATAGATACAAATCACAACAGATGTCATATACGACAATTTAGAACGTAAAGTCAGCTGTTATACACTAAACACGTAAAACACGAATTCAGGTCACAGCAATTCGAATGGTTATGTGCACAGAAAGGAATAGAAACAGCAACCGATAATTTCCAACAATATTACTATCTTCCAGAAATTTTTGGAGGGCCACTAATGGTCGCCTTTTGCCATATGGGCCTAGGATCTTTTTAATGGTTATAGGCCTGCGGTCTATTGCCATTAAGGCGTGTATGCGAAGGCGTTTCTAATTTTTTCTTTCATTTATTTATCCTTAAGGCCCAGTTTGGGCATTACTTGGGGGTTGGGGCGATAACAATTGATATATGAAAAGTGTAAGCGAACATACGTGTAAGTCAAAAATTCTATATGAAGTCGTACATGTATGCTATATACAACCTATATACTTCTCATCTGACATCATACAACGATAATTCCTACATTATACAAACAATAATCTTACATCACAACAGTAATTACAATAAAGATTATAACAACGTTAGAAAAAATTTTCGGTATATCTTTTTTAGAAACGTAAAAATAAATGTAAAAGAAACATCAATATCTTGTGTTGCCAATTTCCGAAAGTTTCATTAGGTCTTTTTTCGAATTTAATGTGGGCAGGTATTTCGACTATATTACTTGGAAGATGATTCCATTCGGAATGGCAAGTTCAGCCATGAAAACTGCAATAGGTTAGTACATGCAAATGGTTGTTCGACCTTAAAATCGTGATCGATTCGTGGGAATTTGCGCTTAAGAGGCCTGCCACCAAAGGTTGGTGAGCTCACTGTTGTGTCCACTCACTGTGACTCACTCAGACCAACCAGTGAGTCTGACATAAGAACTTGTCCCTTATTGTTTA
The DNA here is from genome assembly GCF_038994185.2 of Dermacentor albipictus. Lineage (NCBI taxonomy): Eukaryota > Metazoa > Arthropoda > Arachnida > Ixodida > Ixodidae > Dermacentor > Dermacentor albipictus. The sequence goes on from NC_091821.1 coordinate 22,253,475, forward strand.
ACTATGTTGTCTTGCGTCCATGACATCGGAAAATGTATAAATTCTCTGTATATTTCTTATGCTGTAATTAACCTCCTGTGTAATAATAAGATTGACTTATTTAAAGCAAACTGCAACGCCACTGCAGCAAGGCAACCTTCCATTAAAGTATGAAACCGTATACTCTCGAAACAATCTCTCCTTCACGTTCGAGTGGCCGTCATTTGTGACCTTCGATTGCTCTCGGAGAGTATTGTGGGTGTCTCCTTTTTGTGTAAGGAACTCGCCGTGGTTGCCTAGTTGCTATGGTGTTGGGCTGCTAAGCGCAAGGTCGCGGGATCGAATCCCGGCAAGGGTGGCCGCATTTCGATGGGGGCGAAAACACCTGTGCACTCAGGGTTTAGGTGCACGTTAAAGAACCCCAGGTGGTCGAAATTTCCGGAGTCCCTTACAACGGCGTGCCTCATAATCAAAAAGTGGTTTTGGCACGTAAAACCCCATAACGTTTTTTGTTTTTTTTTTCGCGTAAGGCGCGTTCCGTTTGCATGCATTCCACACTTGTCACCGTCGGAGAAAGGTTCCAAGTCGTCAACCCTCTTCGATGAAAGGAACTTGCTTGAAATGGCCGCGCCCCGGCGGACGAAACCTAGATCCGATGGAAAACCAAGAACGATAGACAGACTTTAAACGTGCACGTACGTACTCTTAGCTGAGCTGTAGCGACCCACGGAAAGCGAACCGACCGACCGTTGCGTATCACGTGCCCGGCACTGCACGTTTATTAGTTCAAAGTTATTAAATTGGGATTCTATCCTATCGGAATAAATGCCCCCAAGGCCAAGCTTACGCTACTATAATTTACGATACTGTAAGCGAAGCTCGGGAATTGCAGTGTCATAACCATCGCCTTCTTTGATACCATCATGGCCGTTGCGCGACCCGGACATCCTTGGTAGATGGAAAAAGGTGAGAAGCCTGGGGGTCTGTGCTTCCTTTACTGCTTTCTTACTGTCCAGCCATTGTGCATGTAGGTTGATCAACTAGTAAGTTGAATGGTGAGCCCGATTTTCTGTAATTGGTAGGTAATGGTGAAAGGAACAATGAAAGCGTTTTACCGACAGTTCAACTCAGCAGCTTCAACTGCTTTTCTTATATTTATTTATTTAGTTAGTTAGTTGGTAAGCTTTTTGTACATTGTTGCACGCCTATTTAACAAGGAGTGGCCCATAATATTAATTCTGTGGCAGTTGGCGTCCAGCTGTTTCTTGTGACGCTTTCCCCAGTGGGGCCCAACTGAAGTGCCTCAGCACTGCAGTCCCAAATGTACCCTCGCGAAGACTCAACTGTGCACTGTATAGGCGGCGCGACTGACGATGCCAATGCACGCCCTCGCGAACGCGATTTCAGAGCGGCTCCAATTCGCCCAGCGGAAAGCGTCACGCTTACCAGAACTCCTCTCAGCCCGGATGAAAGCGAATATATTGCATGTACACTGGTATGCGCATTAGGTGGAGACGACTACATGCACGTGCACACAGTGTCGGAGGCTGTGTACACAGCCCCGGAGAAGAGCCTGGAGACGTGGCCTTTTCGTGAGGGGGAATATGACCGCCCATGATGTCGTACGTGGGCTCATGCAATGCCGCCCGATCGGCGCCGTCGATGGCGCTGAAGCACGCGAAGCGCTTGATCTTGCGGCATGACTTGTACATGTGCATACGCTCTCTGAGCTGAAGGGCATCAGTAAAGCACGCACTTTGAACGATGACACAGTGCAGCAGAACCAACACCGCCACTTCTGTCGTATGCGTGTCCAAGACCGATCAACGCAGGCGTGCGTGCCGTCAGCTTGGCGCCGTGTTCACTAATTGCTTCAGCTCGAAGTGCGCGGTTATACGAATGCAATATAGAGAGAGGAAATTTTCGCGTGGTTGCGGTTCAAGTTCCGCGAAGGAGACCTTGATCAGAGAGCATTGAAAGTCTGCTTGAGAGCATTAGAGTTATAGCCCAGCGGCTTTGCGGGCCAGCGGGCCCAGCGGGCGAGCGGAGACGCCACTGCACATGTACGGTATATATACGCTGGGGCAGCCACCGTTCTTTTACGGAGCGGGCCGCTCGCTCGCTGGTATCCTCTCCCCAGAGGAGCGGACCAGCGTTTTTGCGAAACAAACATGGCGACTACCCGCCTGAACAGCGGCATGTCGTCGGCGTCGTCTTCAAACGCGGCGCTGGCTCGTCTGCCGGCGAAACAGCCTTGGAGGTGTTTCACCATTGCAGATGACTTCTGTATCCTGCGAGCGGTTTCAGCAACGAGGTCGTTTGGCAACGATTTGAAGTGGATGACAGCGATCGAGAACCTGAAGTGAGGGTACTATCTTTTCACAGTACCTCCAACCTTGTTCGACAGGCGGCGCAGCAAAGCACCTTACTCTAGTGTTCCTGTATATGCGGGAGCATAGTATACAGATACACTACTTTACTCCGCTTTTAAGTGATTGAAACTTTACTCCGCTCTAGGGTGCCTCGATGTCAGCGCCGCCTCCCGCTGGGGTAGCGCGAATGGAGGCACTCTATACTTCCCTCGGCCGAGCGATCGATGGATCGCTGGGCTGAAACTCTTCCATTTGTGCGGCGATCCGCTGCGTCTCCGCTCGCCCGCTGGCCCGAAAACCCGTATTATAACACGAGCAAAAAAAAAAAAAAGAAGAGCGAATCGAATTGATATCTGCCTGCCGCAGGCGCATTTCAACGCTAGCCAGTCGTGTTTAGCGAGCGCCCATGCAGTCCGACTTGGTTAACCCGTCTGCGTGCAATTCCACGCAGTAAACCTTTCTGGTGCACACAAACGCGTTCGTGTCGCGTCAGCGGATCTCCGCTTTATATACCAGCGAAGTGTGTGTGTGTGTGTGTGTGTGTGTGTGTGTGTGTGTGTGTGTGTGTGTGCGCGTGTGCGCGCGCGCGCTCTTTTGTCTCGCGCCAACGCAACTTGTGGTTGTTAAAACATATTAACCACAGTCTCCTCCCCTCTTGACGGTCGTCATCAGGGATTCTCAAGGCTGGGGCAGTCCTGGCACTTAAGAGTTGGGTCACGCGGCTCATCTCGCCAAGGTACGTAAGGAGTGAGACGGGCCAACGCAAGCTGCCACTGCGATCGCCTGCAAGTAGGGGTGTGCGAATATTGGAATTTTCGAATACGAATCGAATACGAATAAGGCAAAAAACTGTCTTCGAATATCGAATGTGTGTGTAGTATTAAAAAGTTCAAAACGAGGTTACAAAAGCTTTATTACCCTTTTAAGAATAATATTGCATTTGACAAGGCTGCTTCAGGTTAAAGAGGCACTGATTATAGGTAATGCACTCAGGTAATGCTCTCAGTCAGGTCAGGTAATGTCCTTGTTACAGGTTACTGTGAAGGAAAATTAACTGCTTAACATGTTCAGAAAGTAAGCGCTCTCTATGCATTGTGACATTTCCACCTGTAGAAAAGACTCTTTCACTAGGAAGGTGGCAAGGATGGCCAAAAACTTCTGGGCGAGCGCACTTAAAAGCGGGTACTTGAAGCGGCCAATGGACTGCCACCACTCACAAGGATCCTTGCCTCTTTCCAGAAGAGGCTTTCCCGCATCGGCTGTAACTTCCCTCTGAGGGCCAGATGCCGAATGTGTCTTCTCCCTGTTCATCACTAGATCGTCAAAATCCTTCCATAAACTCATATTTTGCATATATACATATATATGTACACTACATATTTTATTGCGTATACTCACAGAAAACGAAAGTAAATCATATATCGTTATGAAAGAGTCCTGGAATGAAGCTTGGTTAAAAATAAACCGATAGTGATCATGTCTCACGGGCGTTATGCAGATAGACTGAAACAGAGCCTACAAATAATGAGCGGATCATGCGAAGTTCTTAGTGAGCAAACATGTTCTTAGGAGAATGCGTAGCAAGCATATAATTCGTTAATTGCTCAATTATTTGCAGTCTATCCGAATATTCGCCGTTTCTATCATTATTCGGCCGTCCTCGAATATTCGGGTATTTCCGAATATGCATTCCACGAATCGAATACGCTTCGAATAAGGAAAATATTCGATTCGTATTCGAAATTTCGAATATTCGCACACCCCTACCTGCAAGCGCTGCCTGGTCGGACTGTTTGAGCCTGACCTCTATCTCAAATCGTTCGCTTCAGATTCACGGATCTGGTACGAAATCGCCACTGGTATGGGATCGCGTGGCGTAGCGCTAAACAAACTCACGGCAGCAGTTTGGGATTTTGAGATTGCCATCGTCATACTTACGATAGTCAGGACACGTCTAGTAAAAAAAAAATTACACTAGGACTTGCATAAAGTAAAATCACATACGCTAGAATTGTTCGTAAGGGAAAATTCCAGCCAATCATGATGCTGGACATACTAGAGACTATACGGCCAGCCAATGACAAAACACACGTACGATGAGAAGCTTTCTGGGATTCGGTCCCAGAGCCCGTATTCAGAAAAACCTCCTACGCTGGAATTGTTCGTAAGAGAAAATTTCAGTCAATCCAGATGCCGCACATATTAGCGAAGACGGCCGGCCATTGAAAATATCACTTACGAACGAAAACCTCTGTGAATTTGTCTCCAGGGCCGGTATTGCCAAAAAAGCGCTTACACTAGCGTTCCGCGTAAGAAAACATTTCAGCCAATCATGACTCCGGTCAGTGGAAAAAAGCATTTCCGAAAGAAAACTGGGAATTTGGTCCCAGGTCTTGTCAGTCGTATAGTAGCTCCCTCTTGCTTCTTTAAAGCGGTAGCTTTCTTCGGCTCTTTCCCCTTGCCTCTCCACTTCGCAATTTCTCAGTTTATGGTCATTTACCATACCAGTTTGTTACACAAGGTGTCAGTAGGTGATACTGGGCGCTAAAGAGCCGGCACACGCGCACACGCGGTATCTGTGAAGGCTTCCTACTATAAGCCAAATGAAAGTACCAGTGCCTGGGCTTGCTAATATAACCTTTGTATGCTCAACGAGCATACCACCTTCTGTTCTGCGTAATGAAGAAGTAACTCCCTACATTAAACCTGCACATATAATGTCGACTCGCAAGTATCTCTAAAGCACAATTATCTGTTAATGGAATGGTCAGTTATATAACAGGTTCTTTGATTTAGTCACTCATTATGGGCCAGTGGATGTGTGCCCGCTTTTGGCCAATGCTAAAGAATGGGCATGTCCCAGTACGCTTGGTGCATAAGACGCATCAGACCAAACCAGACTCATGTCATCAAATAGGCATCACCAATTAAAACAGCTTCGCTTCACATTGATTCCAGCACGTGCGTTGGATCGGCGTAATTGTCTTTGAACGCTCATCAACGCCGACGGTTTTTCTTCGATCTTTCCTTCGGCTGAACCTTGCTGCCGCTTTGAGTGCTTCATCTTCAGGAAAACTGAATTTTTTCCCTCCTTTTTCTTCCTTTCTTTGCTTTCTTTCTTTTTTGGCATGGCTCGGGTACACTCTGTAAATACCCTGTTGAGGAATCCCAATATTAATACTGTTCGTTCAGTTTTATTACGAGGGCGAATCAGCAAGCCTTTGCCCCTATGTATTTTTAGCCAAATGACGGCTGTAAATTCCAAGTCAACATGTCCATTCCTAGTGGTGGACCTTTCGTGGACCGGCCCTGCCTTAAGCGCGAGGCACATGGTGCGATTTTGCGCGCGATCCGTCGTACGACCGTTCGCATAGAATATCAACTTAAGGAATAAAAGTGACCTAGAAAGTGTGCATGTTATAAAACCTTGCGTGAGATGGTAACTCGCCAGTGTGGTTCCTACTTGGAAGCGGTCAGCGCGGGCGCCCCTATGCCTTCCGGCTCCTATAGCCATCGGCGATGCTGCCACCGGCTCACAGCAGCGGCGCGGCGCTGCTGTCAGTTGTTGAAAATGCTGGTTGTGCTTCACACGTCCACGGCGTACGAGCAACGAAGTGTGATTCGTTTTCTATGGAGCAAGGGAAGAACGCCCATCGAAATCCGCAGGGAAATGCAGCCCACGTATGGGGAAAGGTGTCTCGCTTTGAGAAGGGTGATGTGTCGGTGTTGCGAGTTCGCAAAAGGCCGTGAAGACTTGCATGACAATGAGCGTCCGCGTAGGCCGCGTGCGTCGCTGACTACTACAGGGGCATCTCAAATTTAATGCTGCGATGGGACAAATGTCTGAACCGGTGTGGGGACTATGTGGGAAAGTAGTGAAAGCTACGTAGAATTGTACGTATATTTGTAATTATCTGTATGTGCCTTATTTTGGCTAATAAAAATAGGGGCGAAGACTTTCTGATTCGCCCTCGTATTATTATTTCTTTCTCGAATTTTATTTTTCGTCGTATCCATCAACGAAGAGAGGTTCTGGCAGCGTGTACTGCGGCGGCCGTCAACCCTGGCAACGTTTCGTGTCGCTGAGCTACCGATCAGCGGATAAATCTGCGACCAATGGGGCCTTACGAAAAAAAAAAAAGCGCAGTGTGGACGGCGTCGCGACGATTCAAGTTTCCTTTCGGAAAGGGAGCCTCACTCGAGGATTTCCGCTGCCCACGCGAAGTGCACCTTTCCGTGCACCTTATCGAACCGTCTCCTTCGCCGTTCATCCTGTTTTGCAAGTTTCCAAAAATATAGCAATGAAATAAATAAAGCGAGAAAGAAAGAACAGTAAGGGAGATAATGGCAGTGCTGTCTCCTGGTGTTCTGCCCAGGTCCGGCGCGTCTCGCACCTCGCATCGTCGTTTCAGACCATATCTATATAGGAGCTGCGTCGCGGTCTCCGCCGCAACATCTGTGGCCACTTGTCGCTCCTACTCGTTGCTGATTCGTTGTGTTCTGTAGTTTTCCTTTGACCGGCTATGACGTAAAGTCCATTCGGGATGCCAAGTTGTCTTAACTCTGGAGCGATATATTTTTCGTCAGGTAGAGTCGTCAAAATTTCCTCCAATTGAAGAGCTATGATAATTCGCGTTCTTCAGCAAACGCTATACACGAAACGTAAACTTGCTTGAAAGGCTCCTTCCTCCTTCAAGTTTCTAGTTCATTTTGGACCTGAGGACGTTGTCTAAGCATCTGTAACTCTTCTCTGGGTCCAGAAAACTTCGTTGCCCGCCGTGGTGGCGTAGTGGCTTTGGCGTTGCGCTGCTAAGCCCGAGGCCGCGGGATCGAATCCCGGCCACGGCGCCGCACTTCGGTGGGGGCGAAAGGCAGAAATGCCCCTGTACCGTGTAATTGGGTGCACGTTAACCAGGTAGTCAATATTAATACGGGGTCGCCTTCTACGGCGTGCCGTAATAAAATCCTGCTTTTGGCACGTAAAACCCCATAATTAAAATTGTGCAATTAAACTTCTAGTTGCATTATTGACACCTCCAATGCACGCAGCATCCCTGTAGCTCCGCAGTAGCAAAATTTAACAGTAATGAACTGCGAGAGGGCTCTCCAACCGATATCTCCGTTACCGTTAATAAATTTTGCTATATATATATATATATATATCACGGTGCTTTTTCATTTGTTATCGATTTCGCGAAGACTGCAGAACACACACGCACACACGCACGCACGTGCTGGTCGGGAATCGGGTGCAAGCAGCTTCCCATAGTAGAACGAAACACGGTGAGGCGTATTTGAATCTCCAAGCGCTCTTAGTTATTTGGATGTCTGCTGAGGTAGCGAAAGTTCTTGCTCAACGTGACCTTGCTACTTTGTCCAAACGAAGCCGTCGTTGTTGTCGAACTTGCTTGCGCGATATGCAGTAAAGGAAACAAAATGAAGATAAAGAAGAAAGAAAACACCGCAGAGTAACCCCCGTCCGGTTTTCTTTGAGGCAAAATAGCCCAGGTCAACGTGCTCTGTATTCTCAGGCGTAACTCGCCTGGCCGCGCAGGTGCTTAATTAAGTATGACATGTATCTAGGACGTGCCTCATCGGGTGTGGCGATTGACTAATCATAGGGGCAGGCGCAACACTCCAGAGTCACTTAGTGGAACGTACCTCATTAAGCATACTCCGACGTATCGATGTGTGTGCGCACAAAGGGAAAGGAAAAACAAACTATAGTGCGTAACCAGCGATCGCGTTAATCACTTTTGCCTGTGTAACGCCGTTAAGTTGCGCAGAATACATGTGCACGCACAAACGCGCACACGCACTGACAGACAGACACTCTCACAGAGAGAGAGAGAGAGAAACGCAGAGACACCGACTCTCTCTCTCTCTCTCACACACACACACACACACACCCACACACACACACACACACCCACGCACACATACACATACACACGCACACATACACATACACACGCACACACACACACACGCGCACACACGCACACACATACACACGCGCACACGCACACGCGCGCGCGCACACACACACACAGAAAGAGAGAGAGAAACACACAAAACACATCGATGGCTGTATCACGTATAGCTCAAAGACAAGGTTTAGCGACTTACCTTATGTGCGACGAAATGACAGACAAAGATATGCAGGGAACTGCTTTTTTTGTCCACTCGTGGCTCTCATCGTGGGCACGAAAGTATGAACACAGTTTTTTTCTTTTTTTACTGGCTTGCGCGGCTTCATTATTAGAATATTATGTACTAAACGAACTTAGAATTATACTCAATTCTCTCCGTTGAAGCAGGAGAATAGAGGCAAAGGTGAAAAAGAAAAGATAGCACGTGTACGCGTGCTGCTAATCAGCGGTTCACTGACTTCGACACGCGAGAGATAACAAACGACATCAATTATGTCTTGTACGTTTGCTGCCAAACCGCTGTGTGAGCGAAACGTGACAGATAACAAAGCAGTCGCATCAGTTATGCCTTGTACTTTTGTTGGGCAACCGCTGAGTATTGTCTGCATTGTTTTAACCTTCGTGCCTTTCGTTTTCTTCCTTCACTCTCTCGCTTCATTGTTTTAGCAGTTATCTTAAAGGATGAGTGAGACATGTTGCAGATTTTGAAATTTTCTTGCCAGTGCTTGGTGCAGCCAATTAGAGGAATGAATACTGTACCGAAATAGGACAGGTTTTAACCATTTAAGTCTTAATGAGGATTGCACCGACTAAGGTGCAGAAAACTTTGCTGAATCAAAGCATGTTGAATGAAAGAGGTAGTGAGAGGATGTAGAGAGAGGTAGGGAAATAAACCAGAGGTTGTTGTGGCTGACAGCCCTGCACGGGGCGTACGGCGACAAAAACAGAGCGGAAGGGGAGAGAAAGAGAGGCAGGTGAGCACAAGCGGTAGCATGCAGTGTTCTCAAAGTCAATAGTGCAGGTCCGTAGATTTGAGGAATATCAGCAGCACTGATATAGCCTTCTGCGCGGAGTCCCTTTGCGAACACTGGCCTAGAACTTTCTGTTCTGATAGCATGGTGTCGTTAAGAGCGTTGGCCAGTGTTGCCGGCGTCCCGTTTTCGAGGAGGAACCAGCGAGGAAACGCTGTCGTATAGCGAACGCCGGCTGCATGATGGTGCCGGGACGAGGCGTTCGACGGCTGTGTGAATCAGGCCTTTGGGTTGCTTGCCCACGTCGTCATTTGCTTTTTGATGCTGAGTGTGGATTGCCGATGATAGGGGTCGTGAGGTGAAACGGGAAGCAATGAAGGCGGTTACGAGGAGGGGGTTTCGGTGACCTTCAACAGCGTCTGCTTGGAGCTCGAGCCATATTCACCATGAGCTATGGTTTGGCAGGGAAGACGAGATGATGAGAAAACAAATAACAGAAGTGTAATACATTGTTACGGGTGAGCGGTGCGCTCGAAGACAAAAAGTACAGAAACGTTCACCGTGCGTGCTCCTGCGCGCGTGGGCAGAGAATATCTGTCGGTGGCGTCTCGCTGGCCTTCTTATACCATGCACCATCCGAGAAACCGCATTCTCTCTTGCTTCCTGGTAGAGGGCCTTGTCAGCACACTGCTCAGTTCACACAGAGGAATACGGATAAAGACCACTCCCTGGCAATCCACACAGGAATACGGAGAAAACCCACTCACTGGTGTAGAGGTGGGAAGCGTAGGTAACGTCGGGTCAACACACTGGTCAACCCACACACATGAATTTGTAGGGAAACTACTCCCTGCAGTAGAGGGGGTAAACGTGGGACAAAGGACAGCAGGATTTGCACTGGCCGATAATCGCGTCACAAACACCCGGCGGACAAGGCTTTTCATGTTGACGAGCGTGACGATTAGGCACGTCGTGTCTCAGGCGCTTGGCATCCGTTTCCTTCATCGCCGCACACACTGAACCGTAAGAGCGAGCTTCATGCGCCTCGGCTGCACAAGAACGCCCGTGTTTACGACCGTTTCTCATGCACGCCTTTCCGCAAGGCGAGAATAACAAGCTCTACCGTAGTAAAATGTATTTATGACTACCGCCAGCGCTGGATAGTCAACTGCCGGCAATTAGTGCCAGGCGGCCATTATCTGCACCAACATATATCGTTACCGCCACCGCTGGCACAAAAATAACAGGGAATGTAGAACTTCGGCAAGCGTGCAAGTCAGCGCCACGCGCTCCCTACGCAAGCGGGACTGAGATCATCGAGCAACGTCACTTTCCATAACAGCCTTAACAGCGATGCCGAACGTGGAAAAAACGCGAAGACACCTTAGCACTTATGAGTTGTGAGTGCGAAAGCATTAACGTCCATTTGAACGCCGCTGTGCGGTTCTTCGAGTTTTGCACTGCGACAATGTTTTTGATTTAAGCTGCGTGGTATGTTATCGAGTATTGCGATTAAATTGGTGCGGTTTGTTTAGCTCTTTCCGCCCGCCGTGCATTGCGAGAGTTGACGACGATGGTGGATTTCGCTGCCTGCCTCTTCGCTCGTTTTTCTGCGTTCTTTCACTCCCTTACTTCGTCTACGGTGTACTGGCCCGCGTGGACGCCTGCGTTTCGCTACCGTCGAGGTTGCGGCCGCCGACGATGTAGGCGCTTCGGACCCCATAGCGGTACGATGCTGCCCGGTGCCACCCAGCAGCAGCCTGCTATGACAACAGCGCATGCCACTGACGTTCTGCGCCACGAGAGACTGAGGAAGCAGCAGCTAAGCCCTGTGGGGGTGAGATAGAGACACGTCGCGGTGATGCCCTCTCCCCTCACGCAACACCTGGCGCGCTATCGCTGCAGCAGGTGTTCCGTTTCGCCCCGTCTGCTCCGTCGAGGCGCGCTCGTGACGTGGCATCGTAGCCAATGGGAATTTAGGTGCCGTTTCGCTGCTACAGACGCAGGCTTTTTCGCCCAATGGCCATTTCATGCTTTCGCATCAATAATAGGCGGGCACCGCGAGTTTTCTTTCTGCGCCGGGAGCCAAAGAGCAGCGTGCGAGGGCTCGACCAGTTGCAGCATTTCTGTCCTCCCGTACACGAATACACATTAATATGCGCTGTAAGTAATCATAAAACCATTCCCAAGTTACCTAATCAGAGTTGGCGACAAGAATTACGCTGTCGGAACCAACTATACCGTGGTCGGAGCAGTACACAGACAGTTTCTGCGCCCGCGCACATGCCTATTTCCGAACCAAGTTGTTGCACCTAAAGACAACAGACGCACGGTCGTAACATCGCTACAAATGTACCGCCGTAAAGACTACAATATAAAGGGTAAAATCAAGCGTCATTTATTGCCTTCAGCCGGTAACCTGGTACACTAAGAAGATTGCAGCGCAGACAAAACGGACAAATGAAAGGTGTGCTTGCACTGCCTTTGTAGTTTTGACCAGTCTTATATTGTCTTCCCGCTTACTGCGCTCCGCGGTGACCGAAATAGCGTCTGTCTGAGCCGCACCTGTGGCCGTCGTGGCCATTGTAAACAAGTCAGTAAACGCCAATCAGAAGGCCCTTAATGGCGGGCGCTGTCACGTGCGCAAGTATGGCGGCGCCCATGGGTATATGGTGCTATAAAAAGGTCTGTTAAGATAGAACAGGGGGAGAACACACGCAGTGTTTCCTCATATGGACGGAACAGTTCTGTGGACGGTACTACAGGTACGGTCAATTTTACATCAACAGCGATCGCTATATTTATGACTGGGCTTGCAAAACGGCAACTGAGGACGTGCGAAAACTGTACTTCGAAGAGGAATTATTTGAAAGAAACGAAATCGGAGTCCCGAAGCTGCTGTATAGACTATCAGCGGTCGTATCATCTATGCAAATCGTACTTTGCTGCACCAAGCATGACACATTCCACAGGTTCCCATACTGTGTCAGCATTACGGCCTAAAATTCGGCCGCATTGTGAGTTGCCGCTATATGCATGATGTGCAGTTTGGCGTATAGAATCTTTTGTCAGTGTTTTAGCACCTTTATCTAGCTCGCAGCTGCTTGAAGCGTTTGTTGTTCGCGTCCAGAATCTCTGCCTTTGAGCACATGACTCAAAGGTTTCGCCTACGCGTCATGTGGGCCTCCAGAATCGTTTACAAAATAAGAAACCCCTTGTGTTATTCTACAGCATAAAGGGTGCACGGGAAAAAAAAGAAAGCCATGGTAGACCATGCAACCTGCAAAACTTCAGCTGCGGGGCTTGTGAATGTGTTGCGCTTAAGGATTTGAGGAATGCCTTCACAGGCATGAAGTTACCCGTCGTGGTGGCTTAATGCCTATGGGCGTCTTGCGCTGGAGTTTGAGGTATAGTGGCGGCGCCTGGTGGCGGAGCGAGAAACGTTATCTGGGTAGTACCAGCTTGGGTAGTACTGAGCCCTGACTGTGGCGAAGCACGTTTCTAGCCCGAGTTTTGCGTCGATTCACACTTTCTTCTGCCCTGTTGCGAGTGCGAAAAGGCTCGTCACTTCTCACAGACCACGCCGACCACGCTGCCAGCTGGCTGCAGCCTATAGTTACAAGAAAACGGATCCTCCGTGTGCCGTGGGACGTAATGCTGGAAGCAGAAGGAATCGGCGACCTAGCTCAGCCTCGAAAAAGCGTCACCGTCGTTACTGCTGCGTCGTGGGCTGCCATGAACAAGAAGGCCTGAATCCCAACATCAGATTGTACTGTTTTCCTTTGAAGCCTCACGAAGCGGAGCGTCGGACGCGCTGGATAAAAGCAGTTCGTCGGGCTGGGTAAGCGAAACTTCGCGCCATGTTGACTGTTTCGCCTGTCTTGAAGCTTGCTTGATTATCTGCGTTGCTAAAATTCGGTCTTTTGCACCTACAGTCCAGACTGCAAACCGTGGGAACCAGCGCCGAACACCAGGATATGCAGTCGCCACTTTGTGGGCAACGAGAATAGCAATTCGGCCAGTCACCCCGCACGCTGAGGCGAAAGCTGAAATGCATATATGCAGTGAACAGCCGCATGTGCATGCGTAGAATGAGAATTCATGCTTTCTACAACACAAATTGCTATATTACGTCCCTACATAGGCAGCTGTGCCACACCAAGCAGCAAAGCAGCGAAAAGTGTACCGTGGCAAGCACCAAGAAGTTGGGAATGCACAACACTGCAAGTAGTAAAAATTAGAGATACAGTATATAATTTACAGGTCAAGTCCAACATCTCACTTCAGATAATCACTATTAAATGGCAGACCGACATAGCAGTAGACATGGCTGGTGATTCACGATTCGAGACCTGGCCACAGCGACAATTAACAATTCGACCGGTGCGAAATGGTGAAGTGACCAGGTGTGTGCAAATGACCACATTTATGGTCGGGCTGATTCGGTGACAATTCCCTACCCCACTACGAGCAGCACAGGTTAGAGAGTTAAATGTACTCATCCTTGACCTCAAGCCAGCACGTTGAGGCAGCGCAACAAGGTAGTATTGATTACAGCACATCGGTGTTCGAGCGCCGTCATTAAAAGCTACATCAAGCCAGCAGCGCACGAGCTCGCGCTGCAGCGCGATTCGCACGTGCGTTACTCATATACTCCTTCGCATTGCATCAGTTATTTATCATTTGCTAAAGGAAGAGATGGCCGCTACTACAGTGCAGACATAACCGCTTGTCTAGCGGCATGCAGTCAACAAAGATTGCAGGAGGCCCGCCCTTTCGCGGCATGTCGAAAGACCGCTGCCGTCGCGGCGCGTACCGTCGTGTGCTCGAGCAGTTCCGTACACATGATGCCGACTTATCGCTGCTGTGAATTCATTTATAGGAAGCATTCCTCGCGTTTGTGCGCCTGAATCTAGCAGCGTGCAAGCTTTACCTGAAGTTGAACTTCGTATACGCGACTCGCTTCACTTGCGATTGACACCGCGCTAAAACTTCGCCGCTTGTGTCTTGAACGGCGTAGACGTATTCGGCGTTGCGTAATTTCTTGCCTTTACGCAGCGTGCCACCCTGAAAGAATTTTCGGCGCCCGATATTTGCTGCGAGCCGTGGTACAACACAACCGAAAGTGGCGGGTCCATATTGTAAACGTGCTTTCCGAAGCAGACGACCGAGCTTGGTACTACCCAGTTCGGAACAGAGGGCGCTTTTTAGCACCATTTTCGCAGCGCCCCGTGGGCAATGCAAGAGCCCCATATGGCGTTGCGCTGCTAAGCATGAAGTCGCGGGATCAAACCCCGGCCGCGGCTGCCGCATTTCGATGGGAGCGAAATGCAAAAAAAAACGTGTATGTGCCGTGCATCGGATGCACGTTCGAGAACCCAAGGTGGTCAAAATTAATCTGCGAAGTGCCCAGTAGTTTCGCGTGTCTACGACACCTTCTTTTCTGTACTCTGCGCGCATTACGACCGCATGCGATACGTTCAGCGCAAAATCAGCTGCTCTCTATAGTTGATTGGTGACACTACTAATTTCCCAGGATAGCTTTGTGAAAGCATTTATTCAGGATGTCTCCTGTAACTTGAACCAAACATTAAAAATATGCAAATGCCGCCTAGCTGGACAGAGCCAAGATAATGTTGTTTGCCGTCGCTTGGAGATACGCAAATTATTTTTTCATTCTGCCTAATTAGATAATTAGTCTTAATCAGTTAATCAACTTATCAAATATTATATTTAGATGAAAAGTGTCAATGAGAAAACTGTAGAGCAACCTGGAAAACTTCCGATACAGCTTTCTGTTGCTTAATACGTGCATGCTACGTAAAAAATGTTTCTCCGAGCCTGAAAGGATTCCGCGAAGTGCCTCGAGATGCCAGTCGTGCGGAAATTTTGCGTGCATTTGCGGGCTTCTTTTTAAAACACTGAAGTACTTTTTATTGAAGTTGATAAATGCACTTGACTTTCAATTAGACTACTTACAGAAATAATTCGGCGGAAGAAGTACTTCAATCCGTTCAGCAGAAGCGATGTTGTTGGCAATGAAACATGCCATTCGCGCTGCTTCCGCTCCTTGACTCGCACTGCGAAGACTACGGCGGAGCGGGGCGTCCCCACAGTGCTCCGCCTACTGAACGTCCCCGTGGCGCTCAGTTCAAACTTGATTTTGGACGTTCGCGTACGTGGACATCAGTATTTCCAATTTTGGCGCCTACGACGCGCCAACCGCGGTCGTCCTCAGCGAGCCGCAGTGCGCTCAGCCAGCGGACTCGTCTCGCGCACCCCTGCGGCGGTCGCGGCATCTACGTAACAGACCGCAGCTATACATGCAGCTGCAGTGCGCATGCGCATGGTTCGCTTTGCGCACGACAGAGCTCGAGTGCACGCTCGCGTTCATACGCTCCAGTCTGGCCGTGCTATGTACCTATGTACGTGGTGCAGACCGGCTTTGTCCTGCACCATGCAGCTTGACCGACAGACAGTGTCCCCGTCCAACTTGCGTATTTTGAAGCGCTATCAGTAGCTCAGTACGAAGCGAAGTCTGCCAAGTCCTCCAACCAGGAGCGACCAGGAGTGATCGCACGCTGGCAAGCGTGCGTGTGGTCTGACCTTCAAGTTTCGCGTGATTCGACGGTAGTTCACCGTTCAATCCCAGTCGAAATTAGCGAGACCCGGTGGTTACGACACCGACAAGCAAGGTGGCAAATGTTTTATTCATACGAGTGCGGCCGCGGCCGAGCGTGAGCACACGATAGCCGGCTTCTTCCGGATAAGTACGTAATTATTATCGAAATTCGAAAGCAGATTCTCGAGCTTACTTCAGCCTGTCCATTAAACTTCGTCAATAAACAGACACCGTATAACAGTAGGAAGAAGCGCACTGATCCAAACACCCTGCTCTATCGACGTCAGCTATTGGCCAATAGGAGACACCTATGGGAATCCGCTGTATTACGAAACAAAGCGTCCAGAAAAGAGTGAGTAGCAGGCTTAAGCTGAAAAGAGGGCGTTTGAGTGAGAGGCGGATTCGCGCTGCGCTTGCGAGCTCCACGCGCCGCGCACGACTGCAAAACGTGGCTGATGAGAGGTTCACAGCAGCGCATGCTATCCGCGGACTGTGTTATTTGGCAAAGCCCGAAGGGTGGTTCAGGACTCTTTTACTCTTTTGAAGACCCAGTTTTTTTAGGGCGCGACGTAAAGCTCACCCCCATGTAGCGTTTACACCTGCAGCGGTGACTTCCAAAAGCGCGTATTTTTGTAAGCAGAAATTTTCGATCTGAGCAGCCTCTAAAATAGAAAGTCCCTCCTCCAGCGACGCTGAGAAGTGAGGGCGATGAGAATTGGAGCCTCCCATCATTCTGCTTTCACAGTAGTAGGCGCAACTGTGGTGAACTACCAATATTTTCACCATTTTCAACCACTTTTGAAAACTGAAAGCTGGTACAATAAGTTTACGTTGTTGCATAGACATTTCTTGTATTTGTACTGCGTTTCTTCCCAAGTACACGTCATGGCTGGCTGGGCCCCGGCGTTGTTATTCTGGTGACAGGGGAGCCATGCAAGCCAACTCATCGAATACGAAGGCGAAGGCAGATCCACTTTTCCACTCGCCACAAGCGGAGGCTTACCTGCGCATTGTAAGTTAGACGAAAAATCTATAGTCGCAAAAAGTTTTCTGCATTTCAATACTAATAAAAAGACCAAAAACCGTGGACGCTAGTAGAATGTCGCGTGATAGGACACTTATGCATCTTAATGTTTTTGCCGCGTGGAGCGCCGAAGGTCATTTTTCGCGAGCTTTAGTGAAGAATTCAAAAATATAAATCCACTTTTAATGAGAAATGCAGGGCTCTTTCCATCAGCGATGTTATCTCGATTTCTGTTCAGAGCGGTTGTCTGTCCGTTTAAAAAGATACGGGAAAGCAAAGTGTGCCGTTCTTCTCCCATGGTGGACTGAATGAAATGATGATCGTGACGCCATTTTCAAGGAAACGTAACGAGGAACGTTTTCTTTTTCTTCCTCGCACAGGAATTTTAGCTCTGTTGGCCAAAGGGTGCTAATATACGCTTCACGTGATTTGCAGCGCTCAATATACCGACTTCGCAGTCACGTGCAAAAGACAGTAAAACAAAGCATTCTGCGCCTCCCGTGCATCAACTCCACTATAGCCTCGGCACTGCCAATCTTGACGCCGAACGCTGGCGACTGCCAAGTCTATTTGCGAATGCGTCCTGACTGACTGACGGTGACAGCTGCTCGGAACGAAGAAAGAACGTGCCGCGGGTTGCACACAGGCACTTCGTACTGTGCGCCGTTTAGGCGCCTTCTCGTTTGACTTGCTCTTTAAGCGATCACCTAAGCTGCTAATGTCAGCAGCAGCTTCTTTTAAGGCTTGTGTTTAATTTTCCCTTCGTTTAGCTCTGTCGAATGGCTTATCAATATTGGCGACAGAAATCAGCGTATATTGACAGGAGTGAGTACTTTCAAGCCGCGAGCGATATCTCAAGTGGCGCGCCCGGCACGCCTTAGTAGACTTGTCTTGCTGACCTCACGAAGGCACGTCCCTTTGTCGAAATGTTCGCCATACAGCGACATTCCTTGTTCGATCAGTGCGCATCAGAGGAGTGCGTGCAACAGGCGCAACTCTGGAGATCGATCGCCTCATGCAATTTCCAGGGCATAAAAAAAGTATGTCAATAATTCTCGAGGCAGCGAGCGCATAGACATGCATGAACTTCTGAAACAGCAATAAAATGCTTCCAGTACACCCATCTACGCAGACCGCTTCATTTCAGTTTGGCTACCGTCTGTGATTTCAAGACTGTCTACGTTGATTAATTCATCGGCAAGAGCAACGTTGGTGCTATGAGAACTCCAGGGGTAGAACTCCAGCAGGTGCACCTAAATGGAGCGTTCTTGCAGTCTACCCCCATCGGAATGCGGCTGCGAATCGGGCCCGCGACCTCCATTGTTGTCAAAAGGGGCAACGCCATGACCTCTCAGCCAGCGCCGCGCCTGTCTATCTATACGCGACCTGAACCTTGCCATCGCGTTGGAAAGCGCGGCACTACTTTCGCGGGGGCGACCCGCTCGCTGAAGGGAATTCGATGCATGGACATACTAGGGGGACATTAAAGTTCGTCTGAGTAGACATACACGCATCTTGGATAATGCCGGCAACCCTGCGCGCACATTCGGTTTCCACCACGATCGTGAAGAGCAGGCGTGCGGGCCAACGAAGGACGTTTGCGGGTCGCGTGAGCTCTGCTACGGGACGTGCCGACCGTTCGCTCGTATTTCGCACTAATTGCAACAGTTGAGTGTAGCTAATAGGAATGTGTACAGCGCACACATGGCTAGTTATCCTCATGAGCTGCAGCGCTGCAGTCGTTAGCAGCGCGTTACTCGCCTGAAGCCGTGTATAGCCGAGAGGGCGACATCAGTCACGTTTTTTTTAGCGAATCTCTGATCTTGTGGTCGAACCCGATCATGTGGCCGAATGCTCTATCGCTTGTGAGGCCAGTTCGGCACTGCTAGGTGGCGGACGCTGGTTGCGACACCACACATTGTACACATAACATATCGCCGCACGCCGCGCTTCTTTTTTTCGCTTAATTTGCTCCGGTGCAATCAGGAACGATGTTCGACTGGACAAAAAGTGGGAGCACCTGTAGTCAAGGCCGGCCCTTCCCGTTCTCCCTTCTGCGTTGTAGTAGCCAACGACGCCTTCGTGGCGCAAGCGCGGGAATATGCCAACATATATCTTAGCTATCCTGTTCCGCGAACAAAGCTTCCGTTTGCACGGACACATTATGCAGCGAACACGCTATGTGTATGTCAGAGCACCACAGCAAACTTAATGAGACCTGTAACAGCAGAGGCCGCACCAAGATAGGGTCAATTACTAGCAATACAGCTGCAGGTAACGTGACACCGTCATTTGCCTGTTGTCCTTCTCGGAGGCGATTAGACGTAGTGGGTACCCGATCTTGTGCGCCTTACAAGATAAAAATGAATGGCTTGACCCGCTGTCTGCTTTTGCAATGGTTGTGCTGCGAGCGTCCAGTTTAATTTGCTTGCAGTATCTTTAGTGCCGCATTCTCCAGCTTCTTTGGGCAAAAGTGTAACCTCTTGAAATTCTTTCGCACGGCTTCTATCGCCTTCTTGTGTAGCAGCCCTTCTGGCAAAACAACAAAGTCCCCTTCCTTATCTGAGGTCAGCACCATCACGTTTTCTTGAGTACGTTGACAACAAAACATTATCTTTACTCTTGACACGCACTATTCGCATCAAGCAGTCCATTCCATCTCCAGTGGTTATTTACGGGTCCTGTTCATGCGCACGTAGCCCCACAAATCACACCTGAGATAAAAAAAGTCTAGCACGCAGGGAAGGTGGCTGGAAGCCGCACTTCGGGCCCTTCTCCAAGACGCGTCCAACTGATACAGGAAGCTTGGCGCCTCCCAAGTACGTCACTGGGCTTCCTGCTGAAGCGGCTCGAGGCCTCGTTGGAACAGAAGCCCTGACCTTCTGACACAGGGACTCTGCCATCTGAGTCGCCGTTTTCTTGGGCTGGTACTGTCCCGTATAGCGGCAGCAACCATTTTGGTGCGAAATTCGCGGCCGGTCTATTCTCTGCACAATCCTTTCCTCTTTCTAGCCATATTTCAGTGTTTCCACCCTTCATGTATTTTGCGCAGTGCGTTACTGGTTCAGTATGAACCAAATAGTCCGCAGCAAAGTACTTCTAGCGCATGTAATTACAAGCAGCTTCGGCGCATGCCAGCTGCCTTGTCAATACAGAATAGGCACATATAGGCAAATCAGATTCCATATTCATAAAGACAGTTTTTACGCTATAGAACTATTAAGCGCGCAGGCACCATCGAATCATCACGTTGGACATATGTTATTAGAGAGGGCGGCCGACCAATGGTAAACAGCTCTTGCGAACAAGGAGCTTTGTGAATTCGGTCTCCTGCGAAAATCGATGGAATAGTCACCACACGACCCGAAACTTAGTCGACAACTCTACGACAAGGCGACGCCCACAGGCGCCGTGCGGAGTCATCAGACGACCAATTAGCTTCATCCGTACAGCGTTAGCATTGTTTCCCCCACATGCTGCGTCCCTGTCACTGACCATTCACCGCACGTCTACTAACTCATTCGTGAATGGGGTCTAGTTCTGTACCGTCAAAAAGCGGGAACTATAAATACGAGCAGATGTCCGGCGCGTTTGTGTGAAGAGCCAGTGTCGCAGTGTAAGCGGGCCACGCGCGCGATGCGTTCGTTGCAATTCGTCGTGCTGCTCTACCCCTCATGTGTCTCGTGTGTCAGCGACGTGGTCAACAAGTGCGAGAGCGCGTGTTCATTACGCCAGTTTGAAGCAACCTATTCGCCGCGACGCGGGATGCGACATGCAAGCCATTACAGACGGGTTATGCAAATCTGCCAGCACGGGGAAAACCGCTATGGTGAGAGGATGATGTACGCGTGCTCATGTCGAATGCTGTGGCGCTCGCTGCGGAAAACGTTGCGCTTGCCTAACCGAAACGGTGCAGTATACGTCGCCAATGATTAGTGCTTTGCAGTCACTCTCTGAAGAACACGTACAATAATATATTATCTTCACGAATTCCCATATTTTTTCTTGATCTCTTCGAATCAAAAAGTCACAGATAAATAAAACGGAACGCTCTTATCGAGAGTCGGATTAATTCTGCTCTTTTGATAGTATTCTAGCTGTAGTGAGCCAAGGTGTTCTGTAGCTAAACACGTGTTGTTATTTTCTACGAGTTAGTTCTTTGCAAGCGCGGCATTGCAAAGTTATGTTTTCGAAATGCCCTAGTAAAATCGTGCCACCATTTGATGCAAGGCAGTTATCAAAATCAGGTGGTGTGCCTCCAGGCACACCACCCAACCCCAACCGCTATCCAACCGATCTTCTCATCACTGTATCGGAGAACCTGTTAAGAGACATCATAAATTCAGGCCGCAGCGAAGCCTCTGAAAGGCACAAGGAAAAAAGGAAGGCTGCGGTGATCCCTTACCCGCATCTCATTTCACACAACCTCAAAAGGGTGGGTTCTCGTGCCAATGTAAATGTTGTCTTTTCCGCACCCGATAAACTCTCAAGACTTTGCCACATTGTAAACTCCAGCAGCGCAAGGAAGGAGGGTGGCGCCAAGAAGCACCAAAAATGTTTCGTACCGTGTAGCAGCACTGTCGTGTACAATTTTCCGCTATCTTGTGGCAAGCACTACACGGGGCAAACTGGTCGATGCCTTAACGACCGGCTACGGGAACATAACAACAACGTGAGCAACACCGTATCCCGTCATCTGGGCATTCGTTGCAGAGACTGCACGGAAGAAAGACAGGAGAATAAGAAAGCGCCTTGTTATCCCATTTTCAGTCAATGCAACGTGTTGTCAGGTAATCGCACAAAAATCGCTAGAGAGATTATTGAAGCCCATGAAATCCCAAAATTCAGAGTCGAAGCGCCGCCTCAATAGCTGTCAGGAAAAGAACTGCGTTTTCTTGAAGATAAATAGGAAACGCGTGCACAGCTGTTCATGAGTCACGGTAGCTCTGTGCTCACGTACTGTCATTGTCGCCAATTTTGTGTGTCTTTGTGTATTTTCATTTGAGATTCGTTGCCACCGTATTTAAGCAGTGGGAATCGCCTCATATAAAACCAGTTATAAGTTCACCGCTGCATATGTGCGCTCGCCTCGTCCTTGTCCTTTGCGCTATTGAATAAGAGATTGTTCTTTTAAAATGTGCGCAGTCCCGTAACCATAAATACCTAAGTTAGTGGACGGGTTGATAGCGGTCGCCGTAGCATTTCTTATTCCCCATTGATTCCCCAATTTCCCCAATGATTTCCATGGCTTCAATTGTCTGTTGGCTTTATGTGGTCATGATTATATGAAACGTAGGCACGTTCTTTTTTCTCTATCTCTCTGTCACCCTACGCTATAATTAAGTGGCATACTCAATCCGCGTGCCGTTCTATGTAATCAGCTGGAGGAATTTTAATGCAGGCGCCAACGATTAACTGCAACTACCACTTTAATCGCAAATCCAGCCGATTTCATTCGGACACTACCGGCACCTAACCGAAACCAACGAAGTATGTTACAGCAAAGCTGTTATGGGGTGTAGGGGAGATGCGAAATTCTACAAGTGCACCTCCCCCGCATATCTCGTTTGAGCCACACAAGATGACGGACATCGCCCATAGAAACAGAAATAATGCAGTTGGCGCTATCCTTACCGCAATTCCTTCCTTACTGCATCGTCGGTGTTTGCAAGCCTACGCTTGGCTCAATGGTACCGTGAGCGGGAGGTCGGCCATCTTGTGCAGGGCAACCTAACAGTGCGGAAAAGCCTACTGCCAGTATTTCGCACATTCCATTCCACGGCTCATAAGGTAACGCCCTCTAGATTTTAAACGAGAATCTTAAAGGATATGCTTTTGCTAGTTTAATGCTGCGAATGGGGTCTGAGGAGCCGGAAACACATAACTGATTTAGGGCTTTGGAAACCACCTGTTCGGCAACGGTTTTCATGCGGCGGCGGTGTGGTCGGTATCACGTGTCAGCCATAGAACAGCTAGTATTGCGCAGCCTGCGTCGGAGCCCCAAAGCTGACGCATACATGACCAGGGCATTGGTGAGAACGCGCCGCCGGACACCGGCGTCGATGATGAGAGCAACGCAGCCCTTATACCAGGCCGTCGGAACGCACGGCCAGACACTGGCGTCGATAGAGGCGGCGATGGAGCATGTGCGAACACGCGCCCGATGTAACGGAAGGTGTAAAGGCGTTAAGTGAGGGATTGGCGAAGGAAATGCGCTGGATAAAGCCTTCGGGTAGATTTCTGGCAGCGGTAAAACAACCTCCCTCCCACCCCCCCCTCTCGTTCTTCTTTTTAAAATTTTTAAATGAAATAACTATGGCAGGAGTTCTCGCAGTTGAAGTGTTGAATGCAGGAAAATATGTATATATAGAACCATTACATGGACAGAACTATGTTGTATACATTTGAAAACAACTTATTTTATACAAAATAAAAACAGGTGTTCAGGTGCCGATCATTATCTTTGCTCACTAAGGCTAGAATAATATTAAAGGGGCAGAATTAACGCGACCGTCGATACGCTAGTGGTGTTCACTTTTCATTGTTCGTCTGCGCCTTTAATTCGATGAGATCCAGGAAAAAGCAATTATGGAAATCAGCGCAATAATCTTGCAAGATGTGTTGTTTTATAATCTTTTGAGAACTGACTCTAAACACTGAATATTGATTGCATATTGGAACTTACAGTTAAGCGTTGCCAAATTTTTGTTCTTTAATTTCTTTCTTCTTCCTTACTTTTTTTTTCCTTGTTGCGCTTAAAGCTTCCTGTCATTTGTGGGGGGAGAATTTATAGGTTTGCGACATGAAAGGCACTGATCTACTTACTAGAGACGTTTGATGCTTAGCATTTATTTGCCGTTACTTCAACTCCTTTGATAACTGTATTTTTATTGATTTGCCTAATTAAAGCGCATCCTAATAACATTCGAAAATCATCACCATTATAGGTATACTACAATAAATTACCGTTCTGCCGCATGCCGAAGATTACGCGTATATACCTCTAGGCGTAGGCTGCGGGAGCGTCAATTGTTTGGTTGGTGCCACCGAAGCGTTTAAAGCCCTTCCTTTCATTTTACGACGTGAAGCAGTTTAGGTGGCTCGTTTTGCGCACTATACATGATCATTTCGAGTCGGTGACGTTCTTAGGCATGATATAAGAACTGTCATTAAAGAGAATACCTGATGGAGCGATTCTCCCTTCGCCTGTACCAGCCTTGCCGTACAATTGAACTATTACGTGCTCAAGTACTAATCAGGGTCATTCGGTCTAATATAGCTGTTTGGCTTATAATGTGCACGCGCAGAGGTAATGACTGTCATTATAACATCAGTAATTAGTCATGCTCGGTACGGTTTTAGTCAGGCTGTCACATGACTCCGCCCTGGAATACTTGGGACAATAAGTTGCGATCCTCGCCCCAGGGCGATGCAGACCGTGTGCGCAGAAATTATGCATCGGTGTTTCCAGCTTATGTTCCTCACTTAAGGAGTTATTCCGAGGGCGTTGAAACATTAGATTTAAATATTTTTGTCAAATGTAGACAGACCTTTGGAAGCTAAGCAAATGCTCCAGAGTGTATGCCTTATTCTTTGGCGAGCCGATGAAAATTTTCATTTCGCGACCATCGGACAGAGCTCACCTACGATGATAGGCTAGGTATGCGAATAGCCGAAACGCGTCACCTGTGAGACATTTACTGCAGCCGAGCTCCTCTGTTGCGCTTCCCTGTGGACACGCTGCGCCTTCTGGTGGCGGCGCCGTGAAGCCTGCGCATACTCGGGGGCACATACGTGAACGGCCAACATTTTTAGATTGCACTGCCTTCGAGATCGGCCAACATTTTTGGCGGGATAAGTGGATAACTGGATATCTAGATAGCCAGAAAGAAAATTGGTCTGACAATGACAAGAATGCTATCACATTAAAACTACAATCTACTAGCAGATAATCGCTATTACCAATTTTTACAGGTCATATCCTTCGGGGTCATCTCAACGCTTTGTACAGACTGTGTAGAAAGTGCTTGAACCCTCTTGGGTTTGCACATTGAGCGCAGATTGCATGCTAGAATGTTGTTTGGCTGTGCACGCAGCTTGATCACCACAAAGAACTGTCACTGCGGCACTGTGGACTAAAGCTCTGCTGTCGTGTTCCCCCCGCTGCAAAAAAGTGCCATAATCACCGTGTCACTGCGACGATACAAGAAAATACAAAAGCGTGAACAAAAGAAACTTGTTCAACCGCGTGCCCATGCAACCCGGGGCCTTCGCCTCTGAAAACCCACCCTCAAGCAAACTGTGCCACGCCATTTCTTTTTTATTAATTACTGGAAAGCGAGAACCCAGCACTACACGCTGGCTTAATTCAATGGTCAGGCAACTTAGAGCACAATCATCGAAAAGCGAATAAAATAATACAAACTGTGTCGCTACAGCGTTCACTGAGCACGAGGTCGCGGCTTCAACTTCCGGCTGTGGAGGCAGCATTCCAATGGCTGGCGGTGGAATGCAAAAAATGCTCGTGTATACTCAGAGTTATAGGTGCGCGTTAAATAAGCCCAGGTGCTCAAAATTCGGAGCCCTCTACCTGGGCATCCTCATAGCCCTATTGCGCAGCTTCTGTCCATTCAATCCCCAGAATTCAATTCAGTGGAAGCGAAAAAAGCGGACCTGAAGCACCTCCCCCCCCTTTGTATGCAGCATGTCGTGACAGTATATAGCCCAGTCTTGCGATGTCATTGTTGGTGCATAACGTTCCAATGTCCACGTGCAGTAAAGCTTAGCTCCAACTAAGATTTGAGTTGAACCAAGGTGTCCAAAATGTCCCGTAGGCGTTACAGTGGACCCTATATGAAAAAAATAAAACAAAATGAAATAAAATAAAATAAAATAAAATTATATTCAGTGCCATTTCACTCTGTGAAGGTGGATGACAAGCGAAGCTGTGTATGTGGGCCCCTTAATGGCGAACTTGCCTTGCATCAAACGCCGTATTCACAAAATAGAAGGCGTTGTGCGATTAGTCGCTCCTCCACGATGTTGAGCCTCGGAAGATGATCAGGCACGAGGAGGTATTCATACCCGTGTATTTTTGCAGAACGCGGCACGGCACATTTTACTAACGAATCCCGGCACGTAGAACGGACACGAACCTCACCGCACTACGAGAGCACACACTGCTTCACCGTAGCCAAGGCGATCGTGCGTTGGTCGACGTCCTGTAGTGCAGTAATGGTTGTGAGGTCACTCGAAAACCACAAGCGGTTACACACAACGCAGGCAACACAAAATTGGTTCCCCACAAACTCCTTCTGAAAGCTGGCCGTTGCTTCGGTGAAACGTTCCAAGTTTGCGGGATCGGGGCCACATAGACGATTCGCATTTCTTTCCGCCTCGCGGTCCTGGCAGGCAGCACGCTTGCGGGACCGCCACCACGGGAGAGTGGAGGGAAAGGAAAGGAGATACGCAAGCGCTTGGAACGCCGACAAAGAGAGGGTGGTGCGAACATATACGTGGCCGACGCTGGTCAAAATGGAGTGTCTTGTTCTTATCAGCTAAATATCTGATACGGGTTGTATTCGGACCTAAAATATTAAACTTATTTTTGCAAACTGGCTGAGTGCTTAAAGCCTGCTTCACTTCCGCCGCGGGTCGGCCCGTACTGCACTATCTTCGGGATCGGCTTACGCATGGGGAGAAATTATCGATCTGCACGGCTCGAAAGATGCACACAATTTTTTTCTAAAACCTAGCCATATGCAGCTTCGCTGTAAAAAGAATGCTTCAGTTAAACAAACTTGTCATGAGGCAAAGTTACTTTCTCGCGACACGAAGGCGCCTGTACGAGGTCACCCAATTGCCCAGCAGCAATACTGCTTAGGGACAACAACTCTTAAGCTGTCATGCTGTCATTTAAAAACTGTTGCCAGGTAGAAGGGAGAGCGAGAGAGAGAGAACTGAATTAAATAAAACGCTGCCGTGGGCGAACTACTCAGGAGATGCCGCAAGGCCAGAGGATTGCGCTCGACATCAATGTTCTTTTGCATGAGCAAGGCTTCATGCCACATTTGTGTGTTTTACTCATTTGATTTGTACTCATCAATGCGCTACCAATGCAGCTAGTGGCATAAAATGTTGTTAGTTCTCTATGATGCGTAGCTGCTTAAAATTCAGCCCACTTCGCGTTTTGTTTATCACCTTACTCAATGGACTTCCTTTGAATGTTTTTTTGCCATTTCGTTGTCTTCTAGCTTGTCTTCCTTTCTTTCCTTTTCTCTCTGTACTTTTTCATCTGAATGAGATTTTAAGATAACCGCGGCCCTTCCTGTGGCCAAAGTTTTCTACTTCTCAGTCAATAAGAAGCACACTACCACTACTTCGAAGCCGAAAACAATGTGCCTCGCTTGGTGATCGCCCTTGACTTTGTGATGGCCTGTCCGCGCCTGTCTTGTGTGTTCCTTCTTTGTCCCTTGTTTTTGTGCGGTTACGTGATGCATTCCAATATCGACCACCAGCTAGCCCAGCCCGCCTATCCCTGTTAAATTTGTGATGGAATTACGATCTGCAGGAGAGTGGTAACTAATGTAATGGCACTGAATGTACTGATGTGTAAACTTTGTTCAGTAGCGCCAACGGTACTCGAGTAGGTACTACAGTGTTTTACCGCAGGAGCAGTTCTTCTCGAGGTTTTTTCGCAGACTTCCAGATACAACGGAAATTGCGTCATCGCCTGACATGGCTTCATTTAGCCCGCTTCAGGCCGAACGAGTAGCCGTTTCTAGCGAGTTTGCCTCCTTCGCGGGCAGTGAATGGTGCTGCAGTTGTAGAATTTCGCTCAAATGATGTTGCGCAACAAAAAACGACACGGACGTAAGAGAGGACGACACACGTCGTGTGTATCGTCCTCACCTCGGTGTCGTGTGTGTCGTGTGTGTCGACACAACTCGGTGTGTCGTCTTCTCTTACGTCCGTGTCGTTTTTTGTTGCGCAATATCATTTGAATAATGGGTTGCCAAATTGCCCGGAAGGCTGCTCTCAGAATTTCGCTACATTTAATCACACCTCGGCAGCAAAGTTCGGCCGTCATCTTAGAGAATTGTTAATATCGATGAATGATGATTCGATTAAAAGTATCCCGCAACACGAATAATCTTCATCGTTTTCCACCGTTCATTTAATTGACTTAGTCGATTAGACCTGTTCGAGTAATCGTGTTCGTGAGTTTGACAGGACGTTGACAGTGGTCCGAGCGGGTGCAGTCAGTCGCCGCGTCTTCGTTAAGTTACAGCCATATATATATATATATATATATATATATATATATATATATATATATATATATATATATATATATATATATGCGTTCCTGTACATCTTTGCTAACCGCTTCTCGTCGCGCAGTTTTGCCACCTACAGCGCGGGTGGGGCCGTCACATCTGTTGAACACTACTGTTGTGCCATTACCACAAGCCCGGATCCCGAATCTGCAAGATGCAGAATCTATCCTGCGAGCGCCATAATTCTCCCTTCACAAGTCAAGATGCTGCGCCTTCGTGCGGGAGAAGCCTCGGCGGAGCAGCGTGTTTTGACGTGTCCGCGTGTGCCCGACGGCCCGGCGCCGCACCTCCCTTGCCTGGAGGTCACCGCGCGCGCGAACTTTGAACCGAGTGGCCAGCGCGGTCGCTGGTTGGACCCCTCGGACGACCGTCGTGTGCTGACTTTGTATTGGGCCGTTTGAGTGACAATGGGCCTCGGGGATTATAAAAGCAGCGACACGCCGCTCGAAAACAGGATCCGCCGACCCCACCTGGAGAGAGGGTCGCTCCCGACTGGGGTGAGATGTGTCACGCGTTTTCGCCGGACGCCGTCGTGCGAGAACAGTCGCGTTTGTGTGAGCTCTCGGCCCCAGTGCCGATCCGTTTATGTCCTGTATGATAACCTGTATATAATGTATAAAGTCCCTTTTGTTATCCTCATCGACGCCAGGCTCGGAGTCTTCGCTACCAACGCTCTGTCACGAAACGGGTGAAGAGCGCTACGGGACCACAAAGCCGTAATCGTGGTGCAGCGGTGCAAGTTCGTAACACTGGATGGCAGCTACGGGATTGACCGGCATCAGCTACCTCGGCGCGGTGAGTGCCTGAAGTTTACCTCAAACACCAGACTTTCTCTGACACAGGTTATAGTAGCTCAGGGATTGACTTGGTGTTGCATTGTGTTTAACCTTGTGTGTTTCAAGCCTAGTAAGAGTGTTTTGAAAACCAGGGGATGCTGAGAGGGTAAACAGGGCAGTGTGTGAAATACTTGCATATGTCTTACTAGTAGTGTTATAGTAGCGTACGGCAGGTATATTCAAAAAGGGTAAACAGCAGGAGGACAGTGTGAACGATGGAGAAGTACAAGGTGAAGGAACTTCTCGAAATTTGTGAGGAGTTGGGCATTGAGTTGGGCTCAACCAAAAGAAAGAATGCGATCCTTGAGGTCATGAGGACTGGGGACGTAACGGCTGAGGAGGCCGCTGAGGCCTGGGCGGATATCAATGAACGTCGGGAAAGGGAGGAGAAGGAACGTTGCGAGCAGGAAAGGAGAGAACAGCAACGTCGCGAGGAGGAAAAGGAGGAAAGGAGAGAACAGCAACGTCGCGAGGAGGAAAAGGAGGAAAGGAGAGAACAGCAACGTCGCGAGGAGGAAAAGGAGGAAAGGAGAGAGATTCGTGAGCACGAGCTTAAAATGAAAGAGTTGGAGACCCGAAATAGCTCGCCAGCGCCTAGTCTCACTTCTAACGTTCCAAGAATACGCGATCAACTTCCACCCTTTGTCGTCGGAGAGGATATGGCCAAATACCTCGTGAAATTTGAGCACGTGTGCGAACGGAATAGCATTGAGCGATCCCTCTGGGCACAGAATCTGTTAGCGTTGCTTCCTGGGGAGGCATCAGACGTAATAACTTGCTTATCGAAAGAGGCGTTTGAGAGCTACAGTGATGTGAAGGAAGCGCTACTGCGGAAGTACAAATTGTCGCCCGAAGCTTTCCGGCAGAGGTTCCGGTATGCAAAAAAGGGTAAGGAGTCGAATGTTGACTTCGCGTTTCGTCTAAAAGCCGACTTGGTGGAATGGCTGAAGGGCGAAGAGGTTTACGACGACCGCGACAAAATTGTCGAATGCATCGCGTTGGAGCAGTTCTACCGTTGCATTGATGAGGATGTCCGGCTCTGGCTGCAAGATAGGCTAAAGGAGGTTAAGCTAAACAAGGCAGCAGAGTTAGCGGAAGAGTATTACACCCGCCGCAGCTTGCACAGCAAGGCAGTGCGCATAGAAAAAGCAGATAGAAGAGATGGGTTTTACGGGAAGCCCGACGAACGGAAGGAAATCACGCGTCGCGAGTTTCGGGACGACGAGTCCCTTCCCAAAGAAACTGTAAGGGATGGACAGAATGCATCTCAGAATGCTAACGATGGTCCCAAGCAGCGAAACGATACGACGCGTTCTTTTGAAAAACGGAAGCCGTTAACTTGCTACAATTGCAAAAAGCAAGGGCACATCGCAGTGAGCTGCCCGGAGAAAATTGCTTTTGCGACAATACGGGAAACTAACAAAAACATACGACTATTGGAGCCATATATGCGGGAAATTAAGGTAAACGGCAAGAAGTGCCGAGCACTTCGAGACTCGGCAGCAACTATGGACGTTGTTCACCCGTCTTTCGTCTCCTCGAGTGATTTTACGGGAGAGTGCGTTAGGATACGGCAAGTGGCCGAGAAGGAGAGTGTCTGTTTACCGATCGCAACGGTTATCATTGAAGGAGAGTTTGGAAAACTTAACACCGAAGCCGCTGTGTCAGCCGCCCTCCCGGAGCAATTTTCCTACCTCTTCTCAAATAGCTCGGAGCAGCTGCTGAGGGATCAGAGCAAATCATTCTTTGCCGACGTGGCGTACATGGCCCCCACGCGATCCAAAGCGCGCCCGCTGTCGAGGGAACTTGACTTAGCGTCGGTGAGCGAAAGGCGGTGCGGCACACGGACCGATCACGGTAACTTGAGTGGCGAGCAGTCACGGGAGAGGCAGAGCTCGGAGGCTGGCCTAGACGAGCGGGTCCTGGAAGTGAGTGGGAGTGACGCGTGCAGTGCTAGGCGCGATATAGACTCGACGCCGCAATTAGGCGACGCGGGCTCCACACTCGCTCCGGTTTCCGCCAGCCGGCAGGAGCAGGCTGCAGTTGAAAGAAAAAGTCTGATTCGCGAACAACAGGAAGATTGTTCACTAGCCGATCTGAGGAAGAGCGTCAAACGGGGAGTGGAAAAAAAGGGGGTTTCATTTGGCAAGGAACCTGGCTTATTGTACCGCCGCTACACGGATAAGCAGGGTCGCAAATATAAGCAGCTTCAGATTCCGCGAAAATATCGCCGGGAAAAATGAATGACCTCATTTGCTTCCTCAGTAGTATGTTTTCGGTCCAAAGCGATTTCAAGGGGACCATTCTATTTGTCATTATTATTGCTGATTATTAATTGTTTCTATTTTGTTATGTTGATGATTTGAAAACTGATTGTTTAAGCCTTGTGTGCTAGATCGTACACCTGCCTCTTGTTGCAGCGGGAGAAAAAAGGGGAAAACAATTTAGTTAGGTTGATTTGAATTATGGCCTTGTCTGGTGTTTGACGGGAGACAGAGGGCACTTGTTCGTGTTGGGTGTTGCCTTTTGCCGGTCGGTTTTGCAAGCTGCAGAACGACCAAGCGGGACCAGTGGCGAGAAGCAAGGTCTTAGGAACGACCCGAGCGGAGCTGGTCAAGGTGCCTTGGCGACGACGTGGTGAGCAGAGCTCCTGTCCTGGCGAGTCGGACCTGGGCACGTGAGGTTACCTGGCGTCCCGACACTGGACGTGAACTTGGACGAGCCTGACGAACGTGCGCGCCTGGCATCCGAGCCACGTGGAGGCAGCTCGTCTTCCCGGCGCCTTATCTGAGGGCGGGGATGCTGTTGTGCCATTACCACAAGCCCGGATCCCGAATCTGCAAGATGCAGAATCTATCCTGCGAGCGCCATAATTCTCCCTTCACAAGTCAAGATGCTGCGCCTTCGTGCGGGAGAAGCCTCGGCGGAGCAGCGTGTTTTGACGTGTCCGCGTGTGCCCGACGGCCCGGCGCCGCACCTCCCTTGCCTGGAGGTCACCGCGCGCGCGAACTTTGAACCGAGTGGCCAGCGCGGTCGCTGGTTGGACCCCTCGGACGACCGTCGTGTGCTGACTTTGTATTGGGCCGTTTGAGTGACAATGGGCCTCGGGGATTATAAAAGCAGCGACACGCCGCTCGAAAACAGGATCCGCCGACCCCACCTGGAGAGAGGGTCGCTCCCGACTGGGGTGAGATGTGTCACGCGTTTTCGCCGGACGCCGTCGTGCGAGAACAGTCGCGTTTGTGTGAGCTCTCGGCCCCAGTGCCGATCCGTTTATGTCCTGTATGATAACCTGTATATAATGTATAAAGTCCCTTTTGTTATCCTCATCGACGCCAGGCTCGGAGTCTTCGCTACCAACGCTCTGTCACGAAACGGGTGAAGAGCGCTACGGGACCACAAAGCCGTAATCGTGGTGCAGCGGTGCAAGTTCGTAACACTACGCATCATAACGGGTTCGTCAGACGTTCCGATCGTACGCGAACGCGACGAGCCGGCGCACGTACAATATAGCAGCGCTGCGTTGCGACCTCCGCTGCCTTCGATTTCTGTGTTTTCTTGGCGTCGGCGACGAGGGCTGTTTGTCACGTCGCTTACGGCCTGAACCTCGTGCCGCTTCGGTGAATGAGCCCAGTGCCAAAGCCGGCTTAGCAAAGATGACAGAAGCACTGGAGGAAGCATCCGTGCCTTCGCAGTTTAATTGTTTCTTTTCCTGTCTTGAACCGATGGCGGGGTCAAGCATTGGCAGAGTCAAGGGCAGGGAGCCTCTAGGATAACGGTAGAAAAAAAAAAGAAAGAAAGAAAAGTATAAGTACGAAAATGTTCATGCGATGTAATGGCACGTCCCTCAGAGGGTGGGCAGCCGTCGAAATAACGCTCTGATAGTTGCAACAACAAGAAATCACCGAATAGTGCAATGAGGAAGCTGCCGACCTTTATCTCAGATATATAGGGGATCTGGGGTATCGGTTTCCCCGGTTCCGCCTGAACCTAAGTCTTCCGGTGTTCGTCTCTCATTGGTTCGCGGCACTGAGTTGCAACAGTTGCAACGTGTGTGATGCCATATGCAATTCCCTGCCTCGGAGGCTATCTGTCGGCTACTTTATTTAATTGTATTTTGCTTGCTTTCGTTTACCGAAATTTATTATTATTCTGACAATTATAAGCATTTCTACTTGCTCTCGCGTGACGGCTGAATTACTAATTACGTGTTTTCCGCCTTTCGCTCGTTTAGCTACTGCTCTGCGAGTTCTCAATTTTTGTTAAATTTTTTTAGTCTCTTTTTGCTTTCTTATCGCTTCCTCGTTGCAAAGTCTTAGCATGCCTGCCGAATTCGGTCTGTGCATCTTGGGTGTAACAGCAACGACATAAAAGATAAAAACGCTAATGTTCCAGGCCGACCTAGACGCAAAACAAAGACAGAAGGAGAGCGGATATAACTCTCCCGCAGCTTGCTACAAGGGGCGCAGACTTTTAGGGACTCTTTTGGGCTGCATCCTGCGACGGAAGCGAGTGAGTGCGCTGTAATCACACAAGCTTGCCGGTACACTATTGAACGCTATACCACTGCGTGGGTCGCTGGCACTGCTTAATGTGTTTGCTGTTTCTCTCTCGCTGTCTTTTATGTGCTACCCGACATATGTAGCGGGGAGATTGGGCGCTGAACGTGTTCTCCCTGAGGAGCAACATTCTAAATAACGCTTCCGCAATACCTTGACAATGCACATGGTTAACCAATATACGTTACATCGGCTCTGGCCGCGGGAGTGAATGTACAAATTTTAAGTATTAATAGATTGTTTTGGGAATAATCAATTGATTCGTATATATTTTATATGCCGGTACGTTATACCGAACAACTACACATGTAACAGCTAGAAAATCAATCTTGTAACAGTCATTTATTAGTTAGCACAGACACTGTATAGCGATATGCAAGATAATTAATTTGAACTTATAGGCCACACCGGCAGAAATTCGTCCAAAGTACAGACCCTGTAGGATACTAGCCGATGGCCGGAATAAGCAGCAGAAAAATTGTGGCGTTACTCAGGCTGCATGCATTTGACTGAGCTATGAGGAGGAGGAGGAAGAGGAAAGAAATAGAGAAGACAGTGAGGTTAACCAGAAATGCGTCTGGTTGGCTACCCTACTTTGGGGGACGGGAAAGAGGGAGTAGAATGATGCGATAGAGAGAGGGACGGGGAAGGAAAGACGCCGTGAACTCGCGCACGCGCGCAGAGGGCCTGAATAAGTCAAAGGCGTTCGCAAAGGCCTGGCGCCCTCAAGAAAGACAAAAGTGCCTTAACAGGTTTGTGGGCCGACGAGTGATGGGGATGGAGTAGCACCTGCACGGACAACGGCCTATTGTCCAATCGTCCCAATGCGATAAATAATGTTTTGTCTTTCCGACTGAAATCAATGACAGTGCCACAATAAATGTTCGATGTTCTCTTCGCTACCGCAGACGTCACACGCAGCACTGTCGGTCCTTCCTATCAGAGTAGTGTGCGCCTTCGTGAAAGCCACTCCCAATCACAGCCAGTGTAGAGGCGATGCCTCAAGTCGGCGAAACCCGGGTGGAGGTCGGAGTTGGAGCGAAGGGTTCAGTTCGTCCAACCTGGTGCGTCTTGTATTTGGGTTGTTCCACTCTGTTAAAGAGAGCTTGTGGGCCGGGTGATGAAGCTGCCGTGCAGCGCCTGTCCTGGAAAGAGGAATGGGAACGCTGTGTTGTTCTTGATGCGACTCTCGGGCAGCTTTGTCTGCTTGATAATTTCCACTGATCCCGCAATGGCCAGGTAGCCACTGGAAAATAATTTCGTGGCCTTTCTGTTTGGCGTCGTGGTGAAGTTTGACAATTTCGTACGCTAGCTGTTCGTGAGCTCCACGTCGGAGAACTGACTACATGCTGTGTAAAGCCGGTCTCGGCTCAGAAGACACGGCCCATGTACCAGGACTCTCTGTGTCGAGAAACTGAAGCACACTGCGCAGAGCTGTAAGTTCTGCAGCGGTGGACGTCGCGACGTCTGACGCCTTGAATCGCAGTGTTATTCCTCTCGTCGGTATAAACACAGCACCGCTAGAACTGGTCGATGCAGTCGATCCGTCAGTATACATGTGTACGTGGCTACTGTATCTTTTGCGCAGCAGGAGTAAGCTCAATTGTTTTACTACAGACGGTGGTGGACCCGACTTTTCTGAAGTCCTGGAATCCTTAGGTGTACTTCAAGATGGCACAAACATCATGGAAGAGACACCGGTCTAGCCGCAAGTGCGTACCCAGTTGTAAGCGAGGTACGATATGCACTGACAGTTGTGCTAAATGACCTGCGGGGTCTTTCCACGGTGAATGCGGCGAGGTGGTGGCAAGGGGTCCGGCTAATGTGCCTGACATGTGCGCGCGTTGCCTCGACGGAGATGTGCGTCGTGATTG
The DNA here is from genome assembly GCF_038994185.2 of Dermacentor albipictus. Classification (NCBI taxonomy): domain Eukaryota; kingdom Metazoa; phylum Arthropoda; class Arachnida; order Ixodida; family Ixodidae; genus Dermacentor; species Dermacentor albipictus. The sequence continues at coordinate 22,288,984 of NC_091821.1, forward strand.
AATCATTTTGAGCAATGGTAATAGTTTCACCCATTGGCGCACTGCGTGGTAATCCAAGGCATATCCTCAGAGCTTGGGTCTGAATGCTTCGAACTGTCGAATTGTACGCAAGTTAGTTTCGCAGGTGTTGGATATAACAGGTAGGCTGTACCGGAGGAACCCAACAAACACCTTGTACAGCTGTAACATGGATTGTGCGGACACCACCAGTTCTTTCCTGCAAGGAACCTGAACAGATGACAAATAGCAGACAGTCGCTTTTTCACATGGTTCACGTGAGGAGTCCAGGACAGGCCTCTTTTACTTATGCTGGACGATATCACTTGTCCGTTGATTGATATGTCGTATGCCGATATTGGCTTCCGGGTAAATGCCACCGATGCTCACTTTTCCCACGTAACCTTCAGTCCTTGTTTACGAAGGTAGCATGATGTCGATGAGGCCGCATTCTGAAGCCGAGCGCGAAGCTGCAGCCGTGTTACACCGGACGTACACATACGGATGTCGTCGGCGTAGATAGGCAGTCAAGCGGTGCTTGGTAGGTTCTAGAGTAGTCCAATAAGGGATAGATTAAAAAACGTTGGGCTTAGTACTCCGTTCTGAGGGACTCCGCGGCTACTGTAATACTGGGGTGTCGGGACATTTCCGGTGAGCACGTAGAATGATCGCATCTGTAGGTAGCTACGAACCCAAAGATGTATCTTGCCGCCAAGTCCTATTTCTTCTAACGCTGTAAGGGTGGCTTAATGGGTGACATTATCGTAAGCCCCTTTGTCGTCCAGAAGCAAGGCAGCAGACAAGCGTTTAGAGGCCTTCTGGAATTCGGAGTACGTTACCAAGTCGACAACGTTGTCTACAGATAAACGACCGCGCCTGAATCCTGTCAACGTGTTTGGGTAAATTCCATAGTGCTCTATGGTACCAATCCAGACGCGTTAGAACCATCCGTTACATTAATTTCCCTACACAACTTGCAAGCGCGATAGGACGGTATGACGCAATGTCCAAAGTTGACTTGCCAGGTTTGAGGAGCGGCATCAGGCGACTTGACTTCTATTCATGGGGAACCGTGCCAATCTGCGACGAGTCGTTGTACAGGAGCAGGAGTGCTTTCAAGCTCGTTCACAAAGGTTATACAGAGCGCGTGTAATGCCTTCTAGTCCTAGCACTGAGGAATGTCTGCGTAAAGCAAGCGCAGCTTCTAGTTCGTCCAGAGAAAAAGGACACTTCATACGGGGATCAGTAATGGGGAAAGTTGGGCGAGTTGCTGATTCATCATCATACCTTGGTGGTGAAGCAGCGCACTGACAAGGACAAGGCGAAGACACACAGGATACACAAAAGACACAGGACACACGAGCAGCGAGTGTCGTGTATTCTTGTGTGTCTTCGCCTTGTCCATGCTAGTGGGCTGCTTCATCACCAAGGTGTGATGATACGGGGATCACGTGAGAATGGTGAGCGGTTGGGAGTCTGCGTTCCTGTGGAATTTACTTCACCGGCAATCCTCCTACAGAAGGATTCTGCGACTTCAGTCTCTGTGCATTGTAGACAAAGCGCCAATTAATTAAATAGGTGGCGCTGTCCAGGGATTGCGCGGACGCCACGAACAAACTCCATATAAGAAACAATGGCTTTCGGGCCGCTGTCCTTTGTGCAGCGATCACACGCTTAGCGTGGATATTGGGTGTGTACTGCGCAAAGACAACGCACGTCTGGTTTTCCTCCCTGCCTTTGCTTCCTTATTCCTTTCTCTTTTCTCTCTCTTTCTGTATACGCACATACTGGGCCTCTTCAATTATCCGTACCTGACAGTCCCGGACGGCCCGAGGCGCTGCTTCCAGGCTGTGAGTGTTGCTTGTGCAGCGTTTTGGACAGTCCTGGACTGTCAGGGACGGATAATCGAAGAGGCTTGCTGAATGATGCAATGCACGAACAGTGCGCTGGAACGCCGATATCTTGTTGGCCGAAAAACTTGCACTCTTTTTTCGCAACTTGCATTTGCCGAAACCTACGAGTAGGCACTAGCTCCTGGATGCGGGCCTCGTTTTTTAGAGCACTCGTACTCGGTTTGAGGCCCTGAAATACTTGTCTGATATCGGCGATTGTGTGTACTCACATTTAGAGCGAATTCTCGCCGCCGATAGCACGCAGGCACAAGCTGACTGGAAAGTTTGGGGGAAGCTTTCACGTTGATTGCTCATCATATTTCCTATCCATAGACTACCGGGCTCAGCCTAGTTAACTTCCCTGCCTTTCCCTTATGACTTCTTTCTATCTCTCTTTATCCGTCCGTAATATTGGGCGAGCTAGTCCACCTGTCCTCATTGGAATACGCAGCTGGCTCTCGTAGGCTGACACGATTGGCTGACAGAAAACCCAGCCTTCATTCCGGAATATGAATATCTTGCTACTCAATTCGAGAACATAAATATTGGAGGGTTCGCTTATATTCAATTTCACCTAATACAGGGCTTAGTTTTATTAACATAGAGGCTACGTGAATCAAACCTGCGCGTATATAGTGGCTGCTTAGTGCTGAATTAAATGGTCTGCTGTTTTCTCATGCCTGAAATACGAGACATTCGCGTAAATCTCAAGTGAAGGCGCATTTTCTTTATGGTTTCATCTGCAAACAACTGCACACTTGTGACTGACGGTTGTTGTAGCACGGAGAGCATGGTTCGTAAGCGAATAAATAGGGTTGATTTTGCAAGCACGATATCTTGCTCTAACTCAACGAAAGAGGCCTCCATTGGAGGCCCCATGGTCGCAAATATTGAAGTTTGAACCCAACGTTTTTTATCGTTACGATAAGTACGCTGGAATCAACGAATTATATCTTGTCCACTTATTCACACTGGCTTTTTATTTTTTTAATTCTAAGGATTAAGAAGCAAATGCGTTTTTGTAACTTTGTGGTTTAACTTGAACGTTGTGTCTATCTGTGAAGCTTACATACCAGCAGCACATGTGCGCCTTCTTCAGCCTTCTTCAGGAAAAAAATAAAAAAAAGAGAGAGAGAACAGCATCAGGCAGTCACTTACAGTGATGGATTATTTCCTGAATATAGTATACGTACTTATTGTGGCTCGCAGCATGGCGACTCGAGTCGAATATTTTTGGAGCTTGTTTCGGTAATCAAAGCACGCGTGAAGTGCACAGTGTTAACAGCTAGCAGTATATTTAACGGGACAGTAAATATAAACACTGAATCAGTTTAGAATGCTAAAATCTTCTTTCAATAGTCAATTTTTCTTCATTTCACCGTAATAGGCTGATTTTTTTAAAGAGAAAATTAGAGTCAAAACTCTTCTCTCTCTCTTCTAATTTTGCGCCGAAACCCGCGCGCCCGTTTCAATGTACACTTGAAACTCGATTTAACGAAGTGATGACCACGCTCAAATTATTTCGTTAAATCGGGAATTTCGGAAAATTGATTAACGGATTTTTCGGTCCTTCGAAATCTAAAATTGTAGCGCAGCGACACCCAAAAGGTACCGCGCCATTGTATTTGCCGCTAACCCATGCCTGCACGTGTAAAAAGTCCGCGAGGACGCCCCAATTACCGCCGCCCCTAGCGCCATCTGGTACGTAAGAACGCCAGTGACTGCTGAGTCCGGTGTTCCGTGCATGGGCTCGGCGTGCAGCCTCGTCAGTATAAAGCTAGGGCCGTGACTGGGGTGCCTAGATGTTTTGGCGTGATAGCGTTAGAGTGCACGCTCGAAGAAAAACCCGTCTGTGTCAAAATCAGAAAGAAATCAGAGCTTTTTTTTTTACTCATTGATTTCTGGAAAAGCTTCGGTAAATCGGTTTTAATGCAAGCTAGTTTTGTTAATTCGGATTGATGACAACATTGAACCTTATGGGTACTTACCGAGGAATGGAAATTTCTTCGTTAGATCGGGAACTTTGTAAAATCAGGTTTGGTTAGATCGGGTTTTAACTGTATTTGTTTCATGCTTGGGCCGTTGTGGCTTAGTCAAAGTTCTGAAAGCTTGCTAAGTTCAATCCTTGGCTCGATGAGAGCATTTAATGTAGTCCATCTTTAGCGATAGAAAATTATGTGCGCCCGTACGTGGTATCATTTATTTATTCACAGGCCTCACAGGTTCTAATTGCAGTATTACATGAGGGGGAAGGGGGGGGGGAGAGGGACAAGGTATGATTGCAAGAGAAGCAATAGTCATTATACAGAACGAATTACATGTGCATTGCAATTGGATTATCAGACAAAATGCAGGAATCAACAGTTACACATTGATTAGCAGGGCTAGCATAAATCGAACAAATCCACAGCAGCAGCAACAACAAAAATAATAAAGGTATGGCAGTCAGCTCTGATCGAAATTTCACCGGATCGCGGATGTTGACAGTGTCGTCAGGAATACCGTTCCACAATGCGATAGTATGGCGGAGTGCTGATGAATCGAACGCTTTTGTGCGTCTGAAAATGCGTTCGAAACATCGGTGATTGTGCAGACGGCGCGAAGTACGAAGTGGTTACGAAAGGGGTAGAGAATATGGGCGATTGCTGAAGGTTATCCTATGAAGTAGAAAAAGAAGGGCAATCTTTCTGCGCGAATCCAAAGAAGGAATGAAACGGAAGACGTTAGTAATACTCGATTGATGGTCGCAGTTTTTGGAAATGAAGCGCGCAGCACATTTTTGAACGGCTTCAAACGAGCATATGAGATATGGCTGTGATGGTGTGACCAGACTGGCTAAGCATTTTCTGAGGACGAATGAATGTTTTATAGGCGAGTTTACGGGTAAAGGAAGGCGTGCCGTCAAGGTTACTCTTTGTTGCGGCTCGAGGTGACGTTTGGGCCAGGAATCCATCAAGCTCATCGACGATTACGTCCTGTAGTAGGAATGATGGAAAAAAGGGTTCATGTCACATTATTTACAATGGCTCCAGACACGGAAACCCACTCCATGCAGGAACACATTAAACGTCAGAGTTCACAACGGAAAACACGGGAAAGGCGGGAGATCGAAATTCAAGACGACGAGCAAAACGAGAGCAAGGTGAAAGCAGGAACCAACGTTTCGACAAATGGACTTGTCTTCTTCAAGACCTTATAGATGACAAGTATACTTGTCGAAATGTTGGCTCCTGCTTTCACCTCGTTCTCGTTTTCCTCAAGAAGACAAGTCCACTTGTCGAAACGTTGGCTGAGTGCTTTTTTTTTTATTGAGATGAGTATTAGGAGAGGTTGGCGCCTTTATGGTGGCACCGGCTGAGTGCTTTCACCTTGTTCTCGTTTTGCTCATCGTGTTGAGTTCACAACGGGACACATCAGCACCTCTCTCACTGCACGAAAGGTCTCCACTTTAATACCGTCATCTTCCCTAGGCGACTAGACTGTAGGGAATCTGATGACTGTATCGCGGCCAATCGCAATCGTCGAGTCGGACGCAATATCCCGCCCCTGATATCGCACTATTCCGCCGAACTCCTCCGCTTATGTTGCACCTTCGCCCCCGCATATTTGGCAAGCGCATATCAGTCTAGGAATCTGAGGTCGAAGTCATTCCCACGGTAGCATTCGACGTTAGCCATTTTCATCATTATTTCAGGTTGTCAGGTGCAGGAGGAGAGGTCTTTTGTGGACCCGTCAACTGTCGGTGTCAACGTTGCGTCGACTTGTGGACATATCCGCTGATAAATGGGTGGGGTCGCCTCGTGGCAAACGTCTAGTTAATGGCCTTGGCCCTGTTCAGACGTAACAGCTTTATGTATCCAAGTGTGCGGAATGCTTGTGCTACAATTTTGACTAAATCTCGTGCAACAAAAAATCACCGAAAAGTGCCATTTATTATGCAATGGAACTGCGCTGGGATTATAAGTCGATTAGCAGAACTTAAATTATTTCTGAAAGATACGTGCGTTCCAGTTTTAGCCCTCTCGGAGGCTGGCCTACCAAGCGGGAGATCTTTAACTGGATATGTCGACCATAAGAATTGCAGCATAAAGTCATTTCCCGCGGGAAGCGCTGCCCTTTACATACGAAGAGAGATTCCTCATGTGGCTTTGAACGTCACCGATCTTTGCACCGATAGTATTGAGGTAGCGGCTGTGAGGATACGTCTTGGCTTCCGAACTCTTTCTATTGCATCCGTATACGTGTCTCCGCGGAAGAAGGTAGCAATGGACTTGTTTCTGCAGCGGCTTTGTGACCGTTGCCCGGCGCCCCGAATTATCTGCGGGGACTTCAACGCCCATCACTCTCTCTGGGGTGACAGGAACACAGATTCCCGCGGACGCAAACTTGTAGAAGTTATCGATAGTTTGGACTTGTGCGTGGCCAATGACGGAAGTCCCACTTTCTTCCGGCCTCCAGCCTCAGCCACATCAATAGACCTAACCTTGCATTCATCTGACGTCCGCGTGAAGTGGTCAACTGCACCTGACCGCATGGGAAGTGATCACTATCCAATTTTTGTGTTTACTGCCGACTTCCATTTGCGCGACTCTAAAATTAGCCATGTTGTTAATTGGGACAAATACAGGGAGCAACTTGCATGTGTTTCTGGTGATGTGATTGACAAAATGATTTCTGGTAAGATGGCTGCTACCACAGCGGTCAAGTTGCCTTCTCATTTTCCGACTCCGGATTTAAAACTCGGGAACCTTTGCGCAGCGCGCAGAAGGGCGGAGCGACAACTGATGCGGAAGAAGGGCGACAGATCCTTGAAGACGACCTTCAATAGGCTTAACTCTGCCATTCGACGCCATACGAACAAGCTCTGTAGGTCGCAGTGGGCGTCCTTCTGCGCTAGCTTGACGGTTTTCTCACCGATGACGAGGATTTGGCGAGTCATTGGCAGTCTTGCTGGTGATTCTCGTCCTAGTAAACCTTTTGAAGCGCTTGCACTGCGCAAGCAGAAACCTCTCGTGTGCTTGGCAGAGGAATTTGCAGATGCATTTGTAAGTGCAAGTTCAGGAATTCCTCCCTGCACTCCACCTGCAACATCTACGTCTGTGATGGACGCCCCGTTTACACTTCGAGAGCTACAGACAGCACTCAGCGGCCTGCGGCGTCGATGTGCACCAGGTCCTGACGGCATCACCAACCAGATGATGCAGAACCTACCTCTGGAACACCGAAAGATGCTTCTAAGCTATCTCAATCGAGTGTGGGAGACTGGCGACGTTCCTCCTTCATGGAAAGTGGCTCGCGTTGTCCCAGTGCTGAAGCCCGGCAAAGAAATGACAGACTTGGCCTCGTATCGTCCTGTATCACTGACGTCGTGCGTGGCTAAGCTTATGGAGAAGCTGGCAAGTAAGCGTTTATCTTGGTGGCTCGAAGATAGAAGGGCTCTGCCAACATGCATGACTGGATTCCGAACAGGTTTAAGCGCGCAAGACAGCGTCTTGGACTTGATAAGCCATATTGAACATCATAGAGCTTTCGGCCTTTCAACACTAGTTATTTTCCTAGACGTATCAAAGGCTTATGATACCATCCTTCAGAGCTCAATACTAAATAGTTTGCAGGCCATGGGCGTACAGGGTTATCTTCTGCGCTTCATTCACTCATTTATCAGTGATCGGAAAATTCAAGTGCGGTTAGGAAGTACCACAAGCACCGAAAGGGTGGTATCGCGAGGTGTACCTCAAGGAAGTGTTCTTTCCCCAACGCTCTTTAACGTTGCAATGGCTGGTCTTCCCGCTGAAGTGCAAAAACATTGCAGGCATGTCCATATGTCGATATACGCGGACGACATCTGTCTTTGGTTAACCGGATATCAACACAAGCGTTTAGCTCTGATAGCTCGACAGGCATTACTTTCAGTTCAAAATTACCTTCAAGGTGTGGGGTTGACTCTCTCGGTGGAAAAATCTGGCTTCATAATGTTTCCAGGTAGAGGAAGAAGGTATGCGCGGCTGAAGATAGACCTTAATCAATCTTGTCTTCGACAATTTAAACACAAGCGCTTTTTGGGCGTCATTATCGACTACCGCCTACAGTGGCGACGAGCTGTGGACTCGGTTGTGACATCGATATCTTCGCGTCTCAATGTAATCCGTAGAGTTGCAAGTGAGCAATGGGGAAATCACCCTTCTTCAATGATCAGGTTGCACGATGCACTAGTGACGAGTCGAATAATGTATCAGCTCCCTTTAATTTCCCCATCGATATCACAGCTGGAACGACTTGAGGTTCTCCACAGAAAGAGCCTAAGAAGGGCTCTTGGCGTTCCGCAGACTGCTCCTAACAATGCAGTACTTTATGAATCTCTATCGAGACCTCTTAGCTTAGTCGCTTCACAAAGGTTATTGATGCAAATTGGCCGCCTCAAACAGACGGCAGCTGGCCGAGCCCTTCTACAGCGCCTTCGAAAGAGATCCGAGTCCCGAGCGTACTTGGCCCTTAATACTCTTGGTTACCTGGGTCTTGACGCTAGAGGTCGAATTAAGAGGTCGAAACCACCTTGGTCTTTCGCGAGCCTCGATAGTTCGTTGGCAGTTCCTCACGTTCGTGCTAAGCGGAGTTCTCCTTTGGCAGCAACGCGTTCGCTCGTACTGGAACATCTTGAAACGGAATATGCACGTCACCTTCAAATTTTTACTGATGGCTCTGTGGACAAGGTCAGAGGATCTAGTGCAGCTGCTTTTCACATTCCCTCTTTGAACTTTGATTGGTCCGTTCGCTTCACTGCAGTCGTGTCCTCCACAACGGCCGAAAGCGTTGCCATTGAGGCAGCTCTCAAAAAGCTACGGTTTTGTACGCCTCAACGTGTGGTCATTCTTACAGATTCGAAATCCGCCCTTCAAAGGTTAGAGCACGGATTCCCTACTGATGCCTTATCTCTAAGCTCCCTACGTTCGGTGCAAAATCTCAGTGTCAAAGGCTTCTCCATACGATTCCAATGGGTGCTGTTTGAACCGCACCGATGGCACCGGCTGTTGGAATCTCAGCGCGGCCACCAGCTGTTGGAACCTCAGTGCTGACGCCCGTTATTGCAACTGGGTCGCAAGCCCCAAGGGTAGCGTTGGCCTGGCGGCCTGGGGCACACTGGAAGCATCCGAAGGTCCCAGCAAAGCATGAGGCGACTGCTAACAGAACAACTTGTTTATTCTAGCATCGCAAAGAGCGGGCGGTCAGGTCGACCGAAGTAGAGAGACGGGAGAGCACGTTACTCAACAGAAGAAATCGGAGCCTCTCTCCTGGCGTCCGGGGGCAGCTGCTCTTATACTCTCGGAGTTGAGAGCAAGAGGGAAGGTCATGGGACGACACCACGTGACAGCGGCGACGGACGGACTGATAGACACGTTGGGACAAGGAGGTGACGCATCAGCCGGGCCGGCGCCGGACAGACCTCCTCGCTTCACACTGGGGGAGCTCCTCTCCCCGGCTGCCGCGCTTTGACAAGCGTGGGCACACACACACACACGCACACACAAAGACACGTGGCACTGAACATGCCGGGACGCGCTCGGCGGGGCGCGCTCGCGGCCGCTCCGAACGGGCCAAAATGTCCGCCGCTTGGAACGAAGCTCCGGCGTACGTTGCATCCGCGCTGGCTTTACCGCGCGTCGTAGGCGAAACGTAACAGTGCCATCACACATAGGTATCATAGGCAACGAGATGGCGGACAGCCTCGCCCATAGAGCGCTGTCTGGGAATCCTTCGAGAAAAGTGCCTTCAGAGAAGCGGCGGACTCTTCAGAGAAGCGGTGTCGTGCCACTTCAGTTCTTTGTGGAGCTCACCTCACAAGCCATGTGTGATCAAGGGTCTCCAAAGAAACCAAGCAACCTGACTGCTACGCATTCGCACGGGCTCTGCTCGTACCCCTGCGTGGATGTTTAAGACTGGCCTGGCGTTATCACCATTATGTTCAACGTGTGGTGTGTGTGGTGACATTGAACATTACCTAATGTGCTGTACTGTGTATAACGCGGAAAGGAGGGTGTTATTCGGGTCTCTCAAGGACACAGGACTTCCTCACAGTTCGCTTCAGGACATAGTTTTCCCGCGCGGGAACCGGTTGTGTAGGAAGGAGGTCTCTCGCCTTCTGTTAAATTACCTACAGGACACGGATTTGGCTTCAACATGGTGAACTGAGGAGTGAACATTTGTAATTGGGAGGTCTGTGTCGGATTACGTGATTTAATTATTTTAAGTGTCGCTACGGTGGAGCAATTGCCGGCAGCAACTGCAAGGCTAGTCCCACCAGTAGCCTACAACAACTCAACTCAACTCAACTCAACTAAATCAAGCTTCCAGGACAAATTTGGTGATAAAGATACACCGATGTACTTGTAGCATGTCGCATGGGCCACGTCAGAGTTATTAAGCGAGTAGTTGAAAACGGCATATCGTTGCTTGCGAGTGGAGGTCATAACTTCACATTTTGTTTTCTGTTTTCAGCGACATTTGCCAAAGTGAAATGGTCGGCTGATGAGTTAATCTTACGATTGATTTCACATTCATCAGCGAAAAGTCGAATACTAGAGGTTACACGGGATGGCAGGTTTTTATGTAGATTAGAAAATAATAACGATTCAAGAATTGCTACCTATGGGGAACGCCTGATGTTATCTTACTGAGAGCAGAAGAAAATAAATTAACGGTAAACTGCTGAACGGAATTAGAGAAAGTTCCTTACGCAGGATAAAGATGATGAATCGAAGTTTAGCTAGGAGTGCTTAGCTATTAGTCGACAATGTGCAACGCGATCGATAGGCTTTAGCAAAGTCGATGAATATGTAATCTACATCTAGGTTAGCATCCATGTACATAAAGAAGCAGTTAGTGATTTCTATGAGTCAGGAGTCACAAGAAAATCCTTTTTAAAGTCATGCTGGTCAGGGTGGACAAAGTAGTTGTCTCATAAGTGTTGAAAAGTATTAAAGGCAATGTGTTCAGGAAGTTTGCATGCAACACTGGTTAACAATATAGGGCGATAGTTCATGGCAATGCTTTTATTGCCGGTTTTAAAGACGGGTGTGACCTTTCCAATTTTCCATTCGTGTGGTATTCCACCGGTTGATAAAGATTTTTGAACTCGCTGACAGATAATGACACTACAAACCGAAACAGAATTTGTGTTAATGCCGTCTATTCCATCCATTCCCACGTATGTCGATATCTTAAGGTTATTGATTAGCGATGAAATTTCTGTGGAAATAATGATGAAGGGGCTCATGTACCTGCAATTTACATCTTCTGTGGACGGTATGTTCTGAATATCTCTTTTGTGAAGACGTCAGTGACGTATTTATCTAAAACGGATGGGCATTTTTTCATTCGCAGTTGGAGAACCCTTAGCGTCTAATAATAATATGTCGGCTATGGTGTTACGCTGTTACGTTGTTTACATGTCGGCTGTGGCATGGTGACAATCCATGACATTATAATTTTATAAAAATCATGATATAGCAGTAAGCTAGTGTGGGTAAAAGCGGCTTTTCTGTTTGTAGTATAGACGGGTAATTTACTAATACATGTCACATATATTTTTTGCTCTCCAGCGTTCCTTTAAATTTCATTTTTTTTTCATGGAAGCTTATTTCTCATAAACAAGATAACAGCCACGCTTCGCCTGTATTGCACATATTCTGAAAGCAACGATTGCGCTTTCATAATAATTCTTTGTGGACGTCCGTACAAATGCTCCGCTGTGGGCATCGTGCGAAGAATTATCCGCCAGGCGCGGAATTTCCAAAATGACGGCGCACTTATGAGACGGTGAACTTCCACAGCTTTACAGCCACATGCTACAAATAGTTCAGAGACAATATAATGTCTCTCATGTGACTGTTATAAATATCCATTGACACAGACGGGTGTGCCGCATGGCGACCTTATGAAAACTGGAGCAACAAGTGGTTGGAGACTAAGTTCCCCACGTGCTGAACCCAGCGAATACAGCTGTCCTTATTTTCTTATCTTTTGTAAATTTTAGTTAGCCCTGCAGCACAAATTCTCGGTGCTATGTAACATCTGTGCGCGAAAGAGTAAAGTTTTCGTAATTTTCACGCACAGCCGTTGTGTATTCTCCGACGCACCGCTGTAGCTTGAGAAGCGCAACGTGAATGGAATGCTTTTCTTAATGCAATTAGAATTTTTTCGGGTGCTTTACTACCCAGTTTGTGGCATGTACACAACTCGGAGGTGGCAATACGGTATGTCGCCACATTGTTTCAATGATAATCGCATTAACGTCGAGAGCCATCCTCAGATGGCTTCTGCCGGAATTCTTTCCCCCCGGTTGTGAGATCCGCATGTCATTTTGTTTATAGAATACGTACCCAAATGCCGATTAGCCGCTTGAGCGGGTGACTAAATACGGACTCTGAACGAGTGCTGCAGGAGCTGGGAATACAGCACCATTTTCGCTCCTCAGCTGCACCTGCATGAAGTACCTTAGATAGTTAATGTTTACGGCAGGTTATCTCACTCCTCCTGGAACCCATGAGACCAAGATAAGCTCTGGGCCAGCAAAGCCAAGATAATCTCTCCATGGGGTTGCACGCGTATTTTGCGCTCGGTGGCTCGTTCTTTGCATTACTTCCGGTTCGACCTTTCGGCGCATCGCGACTTCCGTATAAGAAAGAGCGAGTTGGAAGGAGCGTCCGAAAGACTCCAGTGGGAGCTGTAAGGAATTATCTCCATTCTATAAAGGGTGAACAATAAAGCAACAATAAAACGTTAGGCACACAAAGGCATGAAAAAATGAAGAAAAATAAGTGAAAACTAAAGAAGATACAACAGCTCTTCCTGAAAGAAAGAAAGAAAGAAAGAAAGAAAGAAAGAAAGAAAGAAAGAAAAAAAGAAAGAAAGAAAGACGGACGGACGGACTAATTTCTACATGACGAATTGACTTATAAGAGGCTTTGGTACGCACAAAGCATAAATAGAGTCATACATTGCAAATTAAACGGTGCTGAACGACAGAGACAGGGTCGTGCCGTTCAACTTGCAATCTGCCGCACCAACTTGCCCGAACGGAAGTACACCCCTCGAAAACACGCGCCGGGGAAGTTTATAGAACGCTTCATTTCTAGAAGTTGCGATGAAATTCCTGCAAGTACAAAACACGGGAGCCAAGTCGTCGCGAACAATGCACGTGTGACATTTTGGCGCGCTAATACGATGCCGAATTTCAAAGAAATAGTGACTATAGCTAAAGCGGCATCGAGCCTAATGCGATCTAATTAAGCGCCCACAGTCACGCCATTAGAGGCCATGGGGCATGCGAAAAAGTAGCAATTCTGATTAACACTGCGACGGGGTTTCGACAGGGTATATCGGAGCGCGCATCAAAAGCATAACTATCCTCCAGCAGATGATCGCGTTCTCTGGTGACGTATCACACCTGATGCCGAAAAGTCCGGCTTGTGTAGCGTAGTTAACGCAGGAAAGCCTGTGGGCGCATCTCGCTGACTATTAGTTAGTGAGAAGCGTTTAACCTGCCTGGTGGTTCTCATAGATGAGATGAGTTTGTAATCCTGACGGGTGCTTCTTGTTTTCTTGATACAGGCTTTGAAGCACAGGAAGCGAGTTGCGTAAGCAGCCTTCACGCACTTCAGCATAGAGCCGAAGGAAGGGGAGACAGATTGTTATAGCATTATTGGGCAAAGGCGCGCAACGAGAAATGGCTGAAATCCGGAGGCTATATGCAGCTCTAAGAACGCCGTGTTTTTAATTTCTCCTAATGTTTTGATTGCCGCCAAGCAGCGCTTCACGCAAGGCGGTACTAATATGTGTCATTCGAAAGCGCAGAACGCAACGTTTCCCATGACACATGGCTTATATCTCTACAGCGTGCGCGCACTATGTATATTGCGCCCGCAAACTTTGTCTACGGAATGCGGAGAGCGCGCAAGACGCCGAAGACCGCCACCACCTGCGACGACCACGTTACAAGTTCGTCAGAGGCGATGCCCACAAATTTGTGTACCGCAGCGTAGGGGGCTAGGACTGCCTGCGACCTTCAATATGTAGCGCGAAACGTTACGTTTTGTGACGGCAGTTGCTGCACTTTCGTCAGATGAAATTTGAAGTCCTCTTAAGGAATCTCTAAATTATGGTCCATGACTCCCAACAGCCTAGAATGGATAACACGTCTATTGTGCCCTGTGCATCGTACGCAGACGTCATCGGTGCTAAGGGAGACGTCCACTGGTTTCACAATGAATTCTTCGGAACCAATAAGTGACACGTCAGAGTGACGGACTTAAAACGCCGCCTTGTGGAACTGTCCTGGAAACGGCGTGCGACGCTGTGTTATCTTATTTGTGTGTGCACTTAACTATCAACGCGGTAGCCCATAGCCGTTTGTACATCCGTCCACTAAAGCCGCTGAAATTTAAGACCGTTCTGAATGCATACCTGCGCTGCATAATCAAACGCTCCTTTGACGACAAGCTATTCCACAGAAACGGCGATGACTTAAACAGCCCCGATGCGCTTAAGGCAATCAGAGAAATCACATTATCGATGCTGCTGCAGTATCTTCTAAAACGTGACATTTTCGTAGACGTTTCTGATTTACGTGGCCCAATCTAAGCCATACAAAACGAAATTTCGAAGCGGCGAAGAACCATCTTTCCTATTTGAAAGGCGGCATTGTACAGTACAGTCCCTGTGCGTATACATTCTCAACTTCCGCACCGACTTTGCTTCTCCGGTGCAGACGCGAACGTCAGCAAACTGCACACGCTAGCGATGACGCGCGCACAAATTCGACAGCGGGAAGGGATGCGTCCCGTAGACCGTGCGTCATCGGGGAACGCAGCGGGCGCGTTGAAATGTGCCGGACACGCCGTTGCGATTCCCGCCCGCACGGCTGTGCAAACAGCGGCGCGCCGCTCAGGCGTCGGCCCTTCCGCGTCGGCGCGCGCAGCCACTGTCTGCCGGGATGGCCGCATCCGCTATCGGTCATCGCCGAGGGGGCCGCCGCGCGGCCCCAGTTTTGCCACCTTTGTCCGAGCAAACACCTCCGCTGGGCACGAGCTCGCTCGCTCGCTGGGGGCGCCGAATCTGCAGCGGGCACAAAGGGCTCCGAGACCACCTGACGGCGCTCGTCAGCGGCAGCGCGTATCGATCACCGTAGTGTGCCGCTGTTCTGGCCGCCGCGAGTCTTCGGGCGATCGGCCTGGCCTGAGCGCCCTTTGTTGCCTTCTGCGGTGCCCTATTCATCGCGCGCGCGCTCTCCGGTTGATTCGTCCCTCTGTGAAACGCGCTGTTCAGTGCTTTGCTGCTGGGCAGAGGGGCGCCTGATTAAAAGCGCGAAGCAGCGGCGCGCCCAACGTGCGCCCTAGGCACTTTCCCAGGACCCGAAAGATCGATCTCTCGAGTTGACGATGGGAATTAATCTCTGTCACTTGGCGGCGGGGGAGCTCGATGGTGCCTAGGGCTTTTTGTGGGAGCGCGCGCGCGGAAGGTTAATTGGAGAGTAAGTTGCTGTGAACCCGGCGGCACACTCCGTTTGCGGTTTAGTGCAGCACTACCATCATTGCGGACAGCATATAGGAATTAAGAGTGGTGCATTATCTGCTTATCCTGGGTGTCGTTGGGATTCTGTTCATTCTGGCGACACTCATGATTAGTGACTTCTGTGTGACGCTTATCAAATTACCTTTTTTGGTAGCAGTTACGCAAAGCGAGAGAAAGAAAAAAGAAATGTATGTGTGGCTCCTTGGTATCGCAAAGACACTGAATGTTAAATGTAACCCTCAAGTATCACCCTGTGTTTTACGCACATAATAATAATAATAATAATAATAATAATAATAATAATAATAATAATAATAATAATAATAATAATCTCATATTTCCTCAACTAGTGAAATGGAAACAACCTGAAGGTGCCTTGTCTGCTTTTTCTGCTCTTAACCGTTTTGTTACTAAGACTATTTTTCGTGTTCGTCGCCAGACGAATATGCCTTCTTTTTTTTTTCTCAAAAGCTTGTTCTTGATTCAGAGGACAGTCACATCAGCGTACGTCCATTACGTCGCACGTGTAACGCTGTGAACTTTCTCCGTGTGACACACTAAGACGTGTGTCATTTGTAACTCGAAACAGCAATAAAATGTCGCAGTTTCGTCCGAAAGGCGAAGCATTGATTGCGATAGCAAATTATTAGAGAGATACAAGCAGTAAGGTTAGTAATCTTATTAGCTGCATAAACTGCTGTATACATTCGCTTACTAACTAAATTAAGAAGCACGGTGCCTCGCGCGCACAAACATGAACACCTCTAACTCGATCACCGTGGACACTCACTGCCGGAACGCTGGCGAAAAAGAAAAAATCACCTGCGATTACGATACTCCCCAATGCGGAATTTCAGTCCAGCTGGATACGTGTATTCATTTCGCGATAAATTGGCTGGCGCGGACAACCATTCTTTGCGGCGTGTTCCAAATGGATCGAAGTGTGGCGCGTGGGTGCGATTAACAGCAGCCGCCGCAGACAGACTTCCGCTCATGCGGCGCTTTGTTTCCCTAGAGGCGACGCGTGTTACTCAGGCGCCATATCGTAGCCATCGTCGCCGCACAGCCCGCCTTGCGCGGCATTACGCTTTTCATCTCACGCTTTCGTTCCACCAACGACGACAGCGGCCGTTCGTCGCGGGGAGGTCGTGCCAGCAGTGCCGGCGGCGACTACACCCAAGGGAGCGTCACACGTAGCCGATGGCCATCGCCCCTTGCAGGAGCAGTGGTCCCCGTCACACACGCTGGTACCGCGGGCTGACCTCAGCAGCTGACGCTCCGGACGAGCTTAGCCCTCCCCACCTCTCACCCTGCTACCCCCACCTTTCGGAAGCGCAGATGAGATCGCCCACGCCGCTGCGGATGCCTAAGCCGCTGGAAACTCTGTGCAAGCAGTCTCCGCTCCGCTCTTCATCCCCTTTCCGCCTCATGGTTCAGCTACACCCTCCTCCTTCGACATCACCTTTCTTTCATCTCCTGCTGCGCTCCGCGTTCGCTTTCATTCTTCACGGCGCTCGAGTGCTCGCTCGGTTACGCTGACGCTCGCAGCAAGGACGGGCGCCTTAGCTGTACATGAAAAAGCATGTCCGACAGTGGAATCGAACCTCTGCCTTCGAGCAGAGCAGCCCAATGCTTTAACCACTCGGCTACGTGATCGATTTTCTCTATTGCCGGTTTTGATGAGACAAAACAGAGTGCAATTGTTAAAACGAGTCAGCCTATCTTTGCCGACAGAACTGGATTAAATACCTTCAATGCAACCAAGTCATCAAGCTCTGTAATCCAATCAGGCGGTTCAAGCAGCGCCCTATACACTTGTCTGTACTGCACAACACTTTCTATGAAATTTTCACGTACTGAACGTACAATGACATCACCATGTTTAACCTGTATACGCGTTTTTCCGCAAGCTGTGGAGGCCAAGAAGAATACTTGCGTCATAAGATATTTCTGCGGTATGAGCTGACACAGAAGAAATTCCCAGTGTTCATATAACATACATGCGCGAAGTAGGGCTCACTGTCACGATATTGACTGTCAGAGTTTTTATGACATACTTCAGTAACGTTTCTAAGAAGATTTTGTACAAAGAACTTATTGACTTATTGATAAACTCATGCCACAGCCTCTATATTGATGGTCACAGGGTGAAGGACAAGCAAAATGTTTAAAAGCGGGTTTAAAAAATGCCAGTTAAGCCAAACATAAACAGTTCTTCAAATTACATACGAACACACTATCAGTGAAAACATAGCTGAGCGAAAAAGGCCTGTTCGTACCTGGACGACAAACTACTATGCAAAAAAAGAAAGAAAGAAAGACCCTGTCACCATGAACATGTTCTTCTTGAATGCTGGGACCCAGTCTTTCACTGGGGCATTCTACAGATAACTATTAAGAAAGAGCTACCATTCGATCCGTACAGCACTAGGCCGTGATTGCACGCATACTTAACTCGCGCCAAAGCCCACCAGCATTTTTGAGACGTTTGGCGCCTTCGTCACGTGTCAGGTTTTCGTGTTCCTTCCTCGTAACAGCTCGCGCTTTGAGCCTGTGTGCCACCGTATCCGGGATCGGCCCACAATTTCCCAGTACTTTCCTCGTAGCAGCTAACGACGTAAAAACTGCGCCGCTGTACCACCTTCATGATTGGCCCATGTCGAACAGGTTTTAATGTTTCGTCGCCGGACTACATCGCCAGATCGTCAATTGAACGTACACCACCTGACATAGCCATAGGTGCACACGATTGTTGACCAGGTAGTAGCTGATCACGTCACCATAGGCGCCGACTACGGGGGTGCTCCGGGGCCCGAGCCCCCTCAGGAGGGTTCCGGTGTGGAGGGGAGCTGAGCCCCTCCCCGGGTGATGCCGAAGCCCCCTCCCTCCCCCCACACACACCCAAAGGGCCATTACCAGAGCTTTGTTAACCACATCATTTGAAGTTCCTTTTGACTTGCCTCGACTCTTACACTTGAAACTTTACTGGGGCTAATAGCTTACTGCATCATTGTTGGCGCGGACTTGCACGGCTTTTAAGTCATACACTCGCTTTATTTCTGCAAATCCTGACAACAGGAGGACAAGCGCATTAGGAGCACTAGCGGCGGCTGCCTCATCCGTATTTTCTCACTTCAACATTGTTTTAAATTTCCATTGTAAACACCATGCACATACACAATATATTTAAATGTACACACAGGACAAAGGTTATTATATTTTTGAAAGAGATGGAACTAGCCAATAAAAAATTATTTCTAAAGGTGAGGATAGACTATGCCTAGAGAATGAATCTGTTACTGTATGTTTCCACGTTTCAAATTGCTTTGCGCACTTTTTAGACCATGAAAAAACAAGAACCTTTAGACTCCAGTGACCCATTGGCAGAATCTTTTATCAAGGGTGTGTGAAATGCACGCGAATGTTGTATGTCTCAGTATTGCTTCCCTTTCCAGTAAGCAATGCTAGGACTCATGAAAAAAAAAACATTTCTAATAATTTAGAACATATACTAGGGATCGAAACGTCGTCAGTTGCATGCAGAGGTCATACATATAGACAGGGTTGACTGTGATGCACCAGGATTTAAATAAAGAGCAATGCGTTACTCGAAGAAAATCTAGTCCATATTGCTTACAGTACAGTGGAGTAGCTGATAGTAATCGTTTCGTTACTGAGAATTAATTAGGCAATTATAAGTAATTATCCAACTGGAGACGTGCTATCCTAATTATCAAAGTGTCAATGAGGCCTTTCAAGGCACAGCCAAGGGACATCTAAATGCGGTATGTTCAGCGACGTACTAATTGCGTAGAGCTTTTTTCCCGACTGATAAATAAACCCAGCGAAATATGGAGAATACCACGTGACTGCGCTCCCACCGGCATCATAAAGCAGTGCCCTCGAACAAGCTCCCTCTGAGTTAATCGGAACGAAATAAATGAAATAAAGAAAAAACATCGTGATCGAGCTAGTGCCTTATTTGCCGCGCCCCGGCCGAAGTCACACGTCGCGTTTGGTGTTAGTTGGAAGCAAGCTGTCATAGCTGTTGTCTTAGCGCAGATAAAGTGCACGGGTTTTTTTGTGTGTGTGTGTGCCACAAAAGCTATCACTACAAAAGCGGACTAACAACGTCAGTGCAAAGGCTTAAAGGCGCGTTTTGTTTCGTCCCAGTCACCATGTCTTTCCCTAATGAGCAGAAGGTAAGCATGATCCTTGCCTTGGGATCTGAAAATGGTAACAAGAGGAAGGACTCAAATACATATCAGTCATGGAAGACCAAACGCATCAACTATCATAAGAAATTATGAAAACCTGAAACAAACCGGCAGCTTCAAGGAAACAGTGGCGGAGGACTCCATCTTTGAGTCCTATATATATATATATATATATATATATATATATAGCCTACGCACTGATGTAGCAGTTATGGCCTGAAATCCTCATGCTAGCGTGCGGGACGTGGCCGCCCAGGTACCAATCTCCAAGTCATCTGTTTGGAGGATTCTAAATGATGGCCTTTCACCCGTACCACCTTAATCATCACCAATGCTTAGAAGATAGAGAATTGTAGAATCGTCTAGATTTCTCGAATTGTGTCCTCACAAAACCCGATAAGTCACCGCTTTTTTTGAGCAACATCATGTGCACAGATGAAGCCAATTTTCGCAGAAACGCCCTGGTAAATTTGCATAATGCACACTATTGGTGTGACCCCAATCCACGCTGGGTAAAGCGCACTCGGCACCAGTGGTCGCTCAATGTGTGAGTCGGAATTTACGCCGGTGCTATAATCGATCCCGTCTTCTTCGATCACACACTGACTGGACAGCGTTACATGAACGAAATCCTTGAAGGTGGGGTGAATGAGTTTCTCAGCGAAGTCCCGCTGTCACGTCTTCCACTTCTCTGGTATCAGCTAGATGGGGCACCCGCACTCAGCAGCAGCCGACCACGAAACTGGCTGGATGCGACTTTTCATGAGAAAAAAGATTGGAAGGCACAGGCCTGTAAATTGGCCGGCTGGGTCACCTGACTTCTCTCGACTCGATTTCTTTCTTTGGGGTTATGTGAAAGATCGTGCTTACATGATCGAGTCTGACGTCGGATTAGTTCGAGGCAAAGACAACGGATGTCTGATGTATATAATTCCGGTGTCGGTCATCAAGAAAGCCACTGAAGATGTAAAACGGACACAGTACTGCGTAGCTGCAAAAAAGATCTATTCGAACACGTGCTCAAGGCTGGTGGTCAACGGAGCTTACGAATTCATAGATTTTAAGGGAACACTGAAATCTGGCGTTTTTCTTTCTTTCTTTTCTTTTCTTTTTTGTGCAGACATCCTGATTGCCAACTGGACTCATTTAAAAGTGTTATATTTACTTCCTTGAACGCATCGCTTTTGCCTTTTCTTTACACGTTGGTCGCTTCCCGGTCCCGGCTTTTAATGAATGATCAAACGGTCACTTTAATTTAGATTTGATTCGAAGCAAGTTTCTGGAGCGAAATATAGCTTCGCACGCACTCTATCGGTACCAGCAAAGCCGCTTTTTTCGAAACATTCCTGTTACATTGCTTTTCGTATTTCGTGCGTAGTCATAGCGGCGCTTCGGGCGCGTTATCAAGGGACTTTTGTTATCAATGGGATCAGTCGGCCTTCAGAGACAGATAATAAGTGTGACGTAGAAATGAGAGGAAGGAATAGCTGCGAAGCCGCGAAACCTGCTGTTGGTGCTCCTTCCATACCATTATCAAGGTGATGTTCGGGATTTCGACAGGAAATGCGGTTGCTTTCAATCAGCTTATTTGAGGGCGCTGCTTTATGATGCAAGTGGGAGCGCTCTCACGTGGTATTTTTCATCCTTCGTCAGGTTGCTTTGCCAGTCGGAAAAAAAATGTACGCAATTAGTACGTCGCTGAAAACGCCGCAGTTAGATGACATTTTGGGGTGCCTACAAATGCCTCAGCGACACTTTGAAAATTAGGACAGTAGTTCTTGAGTTTGATAATTAATTGCAATTACCGAATAAATCTCACTAACGAAAGCATTACTTGCGGCTACTCCACTGTACTGGAAATAATATGCCCTAGGTTTTCTTCGAGTAATGCAACTGCCCTTTTTTTAAATCTTGGTGCATGATAGCTGGGGCACACTGTATAATTCACTCAGTAACCGAAATGAGGCCAAGCCGGATTCACTCGAAATAAGAAACAGCAGTCATGCGCAGCAGTGCTTATACTTGGACTCACAGAAAAGGAAAAGAGAGAGGGGGGGCTGCAGTTTCGCCGGAAAGGCGAAGCAGTATTAGTGATAGCCAAGTATGCGACAATTACACGTAGGAAGGTTACACCACCGAGAGCACTCAGGCTGTGAAATCGGAACTCTCTCCTACCATGAGGTCTTGTATAAACTCATGTAACGCCGTCACTTCAGCGCTCAATGTCGATTCTCGCGAAGTGCGTGGGATCTGATTCAGTTCTTTTTTCCTCGGCTTTTTCCAGGGGGTATACGTATAGGTGATTTCAACAAACCCTTCAACAACTAGCGCTCTGGCAGCAAGTATGCTCCTCGTGGGAAAAAAAAGTGTCTGCAGGACGTCGTGTGAGAGTACTGAGCCACTACAGCGGGATGTATGTGGATATCGCGTGTGTGGTTAGAGGGACGTGTGGCACTATATTATGTTGTCTCTCACAGCAAGCCATGGCGTTGGCCTATCTACGCCATTTCCGGAACTTCGCACTTGGTTCTCGGAACTTGCTTGTTTTACTTGACACCCGGAATGAGTGACGGTGGCGCTGCGTTCATGTATATACGTATATGCGGATACTCTTGCCTGCGCATATTCGCTCCGCGCAGTTCGACGCCTTCGCACGAGCGTGCGGACGCAAAGCGTCCGCCTGCGTTTCGCAGTAGCAGAGGCAGCGCACGCTGTCGGCCTCCGCAGTCGTCTGCATATGTGCTTGCCCAAGTCTGACTGGAAGCAGGTTCCGAACAGAGCCGGCGAAAGTAATCGCAAAAAAAGCCGCAAATGCACGCACTATACAAACGATCGTTGCGCAAACACAGTGCATGATGGTCTTCGAGAGCGAAAGCGTCTGACGGCTCGCTCTCTTACGATCTCTCATAACCGGAGAAATGAAACGTGGGCGTCGTTAATGTTGCGTCCACGTCTGCGGCAATGCTGGAGAAACGTTGGCGCTAGTGAGGGAGATTGTGCTGCGCATTGCCCACTTGCACGCTTGTATACTATATATATATATATATATATATATATATATATATATATATATATATATATATATATATATATATATATGTATATAGTATACAAGCGTGCAAGTGGGCAATGCGCACTTACACACACACACACGCACACACACATATATACACACACGCACGTTTCCCGAGACGTGCTCTTTTGCTCAGCAGTGCTCACTCGCCTTGCCGGCAAGTCGCCTCGTTTCTTGCAACGACTGTCTTCAGCTCGTTCGAAGTTCGTTACCGAGAGCATTCACCCTTGCGACGTGTCAGCGAGCTGTGCTCTCACCTCGGCTCAAGATGTGAAACGTGGAGGAGGCTATACAGCGCGCCTGGTGTGGTCGTGACGCATACAGGCTTAGCACAGATGGTGAAGAGTTGGACTAAAGTAAGAAATGACATACATTTTACAACAGAGACGCGACTTGCGTACCGAAATTCAAAAGGTTCAGCGAACAGCTGGTCGTCCTAGAAATTATTATAGCGGCCTCGTAAATGAAGGAAATCTTATAAGGACGTAATTGGTGCTTAGCGTCCTTTCACCAAACAGCGACTAATGTATATTGAGTTTGCATGGACGCCTGTACATAAGTACGTGTACTTATATTTCTTACACAAAAACTTCATAAGTATTTATTTATTTGTTTAATTATTTACTTGTTTGTTTGTTCGTTTGTTTGTGTTGCATTCGTATCTCTTATTTTATGTGGTTGCGTACTCCCTTTCTGTATCAAGTGGTCATAGTGCATGAACGGTAACGGCCTTCTTACAGCAAAAAAAAAGTACACTGGTGGCGCTGCAAGTGTGCAAGTCGAAGCAATGTTAATACCGTCGTCGATTGAAATACGGGGCAGCATAAACGCATGTTCAATTTAGAAGAACACCATATTATGCACCTACCTGTCCTATACCTCGTGCGTACCGAGGGGAGAAGAACTCGTTATGACAATCGGTACAAATAATAACTGCAGGAGGCTATTGCCATGGCGACCTTCACAAATTACCACGGGACACAAACGTAACTTGGCTGCCTATACTTCTCGGTGGGCTATATGATAAGCCACATTTAATTGTGGGCGGCCTACGGGAATACGCGCCTGGCAACGGCCTGCGTTTTTTTTTTCTAGGTGATACCATAGACTAACTAACAAGCAAACGTAATTGTTAGACTTTCACTGCCAGGGTCATTTAGCAGACCACTGAAATTTTGAAGCACAATGAGAACAGCGTTCATCGCTTTATCCAACAACAACAACAACAACAACAACAACAACAACAGGAGGAAATAAGGTAGAGATAATAACCAGAAATGTCTCTTGTTGGCTACCCTACTCTGGGGGATGGAAAAGAGGGAACGGAAAGATGAGATAGACAGTGGGGTATGGGGGGAGGGGTTAGGAAAGATGCGGTGAGCTCGCGCACGCATGCGGAGGGCCTTAGCAAGTCAAAGGCAAAGTCTACCTATAGGCCAGGCGCCCTCAGGAAAGGCAAAAGTGCCACCGCAGCGACAGCGCTGCACTTTCCCGAGCGTGCATTTTATGGACACCCACAGATGGCGCGACCGGTGATGTGCACGAGGCGTGCATCATTGCATTGCCTTTCGCAAGAATATCATATCGAAGAACTCGTGTCTAACTGGATGCTTTCTCTAATGATCCGTTGGTTCCACCGATGAAGTTGCGCAAACTGCACACGCCTACAATCGCACCTATATGCGAGGAGCGCGGGATGATCGAGGGCCTTCTGCGGCGTGTTCTGCGCCAGAAGTGCGCATTGATTCTGGCAGCCAAAGAGCGGTACGTACCGGTCCTGGTGCCGAGCCGCTGTCATCGCACCCAACCGTGCGGGTAGCGCCCGTTAGAGCGGGGGTTGAGCTCACCGGGCCAAGCTTTCGCAGAAGATGCGATCGCAGGTACGCGCGCGTGGCGCGACACGCCGCGGATCGTGTTCATCTCGCGCGACATGGAGCGCGCAGCGGACTTTCGTGACGTTAAGTACGCACCGGTACCGAATGCGCGACGGGCAAAAGCTTCCGAGAAGGGTGAGGTATACGTGCATCGAATGTCCATTGCGCCCCTTTCGCAGGGCGGTGCCTGAATGTCGTTCCTCTTAAGTGGGCTCAACGAGAGATGTCGTTTGAAGAAGCGCGTGAAAACTACGACGCGATTCGCGGTGTTGATGACAACCGCTTTAGCCTATTCTAAAAGCGGTTGTGCTTATAGGCTTCTTTTTTTTGCTTTTTTCCGCCAGCAGCTGAAATTAGGAAGGTCTTTATTTATTAATCTTTATTATTTAGAAATCTGACAAATTTAACGAATTTCTACAGTACAAAACGAAAATATGACTGTTCCCTACATCACATCGGCAGTTCGCGCTTTCTTCAGTTTTCTTGTGTCCTTTTCAGGCATTTGCTTAGATAAAAGCGGTAAAGTACAGCGATTCCCGCATCGTTTGTATTGTCGTGCACCGGCTCGCAGTGAACGAGACAAAATTACGCGGCACGGTACACGGCTCACGTTGCGAACTAATAAGATGCGTTGATGCCAAAGGCCCTGGATTGTATACGAGCGACTAAACTTTACGAATCCGCTAGAGACATTCAGCCAGAAACTATATTGCTGCGAAGGTTAACCCTCCCTATCCGACGACTGTATGACTAGTACAAACAAATGTCCCACGCTTGAATTTTCTCCAACGTCTACTAAATGAGAATAAAGGAGCGCCAGGTTATCTGTTTTACCTTGACTTTGTTAACGAAGCTTCGCACGCTTTTGTGTACGTCATGAACATACAGTTACATCACGTGCACGCGTTCGAAGCAATTCAATCTTTAGTACATATTTGGATGCAGAGAGGCTCCCTAATGTATATTGACACGTGCCAATATACATTCTGCACTTCTTTTGTTGGGAACTGGCTTATCGCGCGCATGCTTGCAACTGGCGCTGGCTGTTTCACATGCATATGAGCTATGCCGTCGCGCCCCATAACAATCATATAAGTCTGATACTCTGTTCAGTACCGCGCTGCTGGAGGCTCCACTTTCTTAGGTTGTGTTTCGATTGTCTGTTCTGCCTTCATGAGCGAGATAGACGCCTGCAGATCCAAAATCTGTAAGCTGCATGTATCGCATCTAAGACGCGTTTACAACCGCGTGCGGAAGTCAGCTTATGTGAGATTAGAGGAAGCAATGGTGTTGGACAGGCTGCGTAATGCGTAGAGCAGATTATCGGTGGTTTACTAGATGCAACAGAACAAGTGCTAAGGGAAGAGAAATGCAGTGGAGGACGGCAGGGGATTGGGGATGTGAAGGAACTAGATTTCGCAGGCATGAGAGTCAGCAGGCGGAAGACAGGAGCAATTGGAGGCCACTAGGAGAGGTTCTCGACCTGCAGATGTGCATAATACAGGCTGATGATGATAATTGAAGTCTGCTGTTCATTTTTTTTTGTAGGTATAGCACATACAAAATCACCCTCTTCAAGCTGTTCCTGTAAAAGGAAGGCTCTCGGTCCAGTTGGCCTACTTACACTTTTGTTTAGACCTTGACGAAGTTGGGTAGCATCACATTAATGAGCTTTTCGTTTATCTTTTCTTTTCTTTAAGTCATAACGAGTGCACTGTCCAAGTGGTTTCGTACTGTGTTTGTTGGAGCTCACCGGGATGTTTCTATTGTGGAACCGGAATATGCCTATGTAATATAAAATCTCGGTAAACGGAAATCGTTTAAATTGAGTTGCCAGTTAAACAGAACAGCAGGCTTAGAGTTAGTTGGTTTTGTATTTGAACAATGTAAGAAAGCTTTACAGTTAATTGGAACCAAGATGTTCGCATCTCTATATAAACCGAGCTGCAGAATCAACCTCTAAATTAATTTTTCATAAAAGCAGAATCTGATTTTTTTTTTTGAGCACACATTGTTACCGAAGAAAGTCATTCTTTCACGATGCGTCGCACGTGCCGAAGCGTCCAGCGTTCTCCTTCTACGCGTTAAATAGCGAAGCAGTTGCGGACCACTTTTTTGGCCACTGTTACGAGTTCTTGTCGCTCAAAATTAAGCATCTTCGAACAGCGCCGAATGCATCCTCTATGTTTGCGTCCCACGAAGCAGACAATGAAGCGAGGCACTTGTCGGAATCTCACTCCTGCGAGAAAACCCACTATTATTCGGCTACTGGAGTGGCGCCGACTTCTGTTCAAGTTGACAGAAGATGCAGATTTAGTGCACGCATTAAATACTTCCGTCTGTCTGTAGCGACAGCACGGCGATTGTCCAAGTACAGACTGGCCAAGTGGCATGCAAATGCGCATGTAGCAACACGTTTGGCAACGTTTCTTTCTTACCCAGTTGTTTTGTTGCCACTTTGAAAACAATGGTGATTTAATTTCTGAGGAATACGTTATTTCGGATTTGTAAGCGGTCCCTGCTGAGTCTGAATTATCGGTAGGCGACTGTACTGGTTGCGAATAAAGTTTTAAACGCTAATCACAAAGAAGTTCGTTTTTAAGGATAGCTGCAACATTCACATTTTTCGTGACAGTACTAAGAGGGCGTATGACATATAGTGCTGCACCCCTGCACATCTTTCTCGGTAAACGAAACTCCTGTTTATCAGAAGAAATCTCTCGGGTGACTTGAGAATCCGTTAAACGAGATTTCTATAGCACTTTCCCTAACCGTACGCTAATTGAATAATGTATGGCTTTAGGATTCTGCGCTTTACTAGTATATACGTTCTTTTTATATTATTTTTGATGGTGCTACGGTTGGCGTGTAGCACCCTGTGCAAAAAGGATGCACGACCACCATGTCTCATCGCAACGAAGGGTGAATCCCCAATTTTTTGCGGTTGTCTCGAGGGGTTGCCGGTCTGGCTGGCACCCTGCAGTGCTTACAGGCCTCTTTGTGTGTGTGCGACTTTGGAGGGACACTGAAGCCCATCGACAACGCCACGCTACCCAATAGTAACGTCGGTCGAGCTTCGAAAAACAGGCATCCCAACAACTAGTAGGTAGCGGTGAGGTACGCTACCCTGGAGAACGCCCCAACTGGTTGGCAGCGATTGGAATACGCTACCCTGGAAACCCAACTTTGGACGACAGCTACGAGATCGTCTCCTCTTCGCCCTGGTGACAACGTTTGGAAGGAAGGTGTCACGATTCATGACTGCATAGGTTGTGTGCACGGCTTTTATTCACTAAGACATCACTGGGCTTTACGTATGCTTTTTTTGGGGGGGAAGTACATAGCAGTAATTGTTTCTTTAACCGTTGACGGAAGTTTTGAGTACGTCGAGGTTGTTATAGAGTAAAGAGTTAGCAGCACTAAGGGCAGCCATGAACTTGAAGGCACTAAACAAGCCGGAATTGTTTAGCTTGGCCAGAGAGTTGGGCCTCGAAATTGCCGAACCAAAGAGAAAGCCGGGCAATGCCTAGAGAGCATTGCGGAGAAAGAGGAAGAGCGTGAGCGGGCAGCACGTGATGGCAAAGAAGAGCGCGGCCTCGAAATGAAGCGCCTAGAGATTCAGCTCCTGAAAGCTCAAAATACTGAAAGACCTAGCTCAAAGGCAGGCGAAAGCGAGCGCAGAATGACAGACTTGATGACACCCTACGCAGTAGGAGGGGACGTAGGTCTTATTCTGGTGCAATTTGAGGGCACGTGTGAGAAGGCAAAATTCGCGAGAAACACGTGGCCGCAACGCTTGCTTACGTTACTGCCACGTGAGGTAGCTGATGTCATTGCCCGCATGGGGAAAGAAGAAGCAGGGGACTTCGATGAAGTCAAAGCGAATCTGCTTAAAAAGTATAGATTATCAGCAGAAGCATTTAGGCGAAAATTCAGGGAGGTCGAGAAGACCAAAAGTGAGTCATACTCAGATTTTGCAGACATCTTGGAGGTAAACCTGAAAGAATGGCTCAGAGAAGAAGGTGCACTCGGCGACGCCAAAAAGACAATGCACAATGCAGTGCGTTTCTTTAGAACAATTCTACCGCTGCCTGCCAGTAAACATCAAGTATTGGGTTCAGGATAGGCCAGGCGCGGAAACTATAACAGGAGCGGCCAATCTCTCTGAGGAGTACGTAACTCACCGTGCATTCGAAGGCAACGAAGCTCCTCAGAAGTAGGTGAATCAATACAGACCCGACACGCCAGAGCGATGGTCGAAGTCGAGTCAATATAAATCAAAGGAAAGGTCAGATTCGGTGAAAAATAGTGACGAGGACAGCGAGGGAAGGCAAGAGTCACCCGAACAGAGGGCAGAAAGGCAAAAGAAAAGAGCTTTCGAGGCAAAGAAACCACTATAGTTTGCTACAACTGCCAGCAAACTGGGCATATCTCCGTGGGGTGCCGAAATTCCAAACTAGTGTTGAGGTCACTAAGTAGTAACGAGGAAAATCTGAACTTGCTAGAACCGTACATTCGAGACCTCGTGGTAAACGGCAAACCGTGTAGAGTGCTTCGCGACTAGTCAGCCACAATGGACGTGGTGCATTCGTCGCACGTAGAGGAAGGCCCGTTCACGTGAGTATGTGCTTCGATAAGGCAAGCCGTAGAGGCCTCCAGTGTTTGTCTTCCTGTGGCAAAGATTCGCATTGAAGGCCCTTTTGGAGTACTGGACACTCAAGCCGCCGTCTCGGCACATCTCCCGCCGCAGTATCCGCATTTGTTTTCTAACAAATGCGAGGATTTACTGCGACGCTTGAAAATCGGGTTTAGTGAGGGAACAGTGCAAGCCCTAACTCGTTCCAAGGCAAGGGAGCTCGCGGCCAAGGCAGTGTACGAATGTCCAGTGGTGGAGGAAACAAGTTTGACGGAGGATTCGTCAACCAGCACCAAACAGGACAGCCCTATAGGGGATATTTCGGAAAGTACACTAGCTAATACAGCGGTCAGGCAAGCGCCGGAGCCTGAAATGTCTCGAGAGGCACAATGCAGGAGAAAGTTATTGAATGTAAGCCCTGCCGCAATGATTTCTGAGCAGGAAATGCATAAGGCACAAAGCAATGCTGTGTATTACTATGACAGGACGGCTCGCACGCAACGCTTTGAAGTGGGGGAAAAGGTAATGATCCTGAAACCCTCGTTGAAAAACAAACTAGAGGTTCAATGGGAAGGACCGGTTGACATAATTCAGAAATTATCTGAAACAAACTAGGTAATAACGGTACCGAAAAAACGAAGGACACCACAAGTGTACCACAGCAATCTACTCAAACCCTACCGGCAAAGGGAAGCCATTGTGAACATGTCCCTTAACCAACCTGAGAAGATGCCTCTCGACTTTCTGGAGTTAACGTCAGTAACGGGGGCAAAACACATTCGCGAGACCATTGACAAGCTAGTATAGCAGGCGGAGTAGAATCTCAATCAAAGGGCCAAACTGAGGGAGCTCGTCTTTGAATTTAAAGGAGTACTGACACAAAAAAAATCCATGTGGTTTTTTCTGCTTTAATAAGTAGTTAATGACCCAGTAATCACGGCACGAGACCTCATTTACTTCAGAGCGCGACAAGTAATTATCTGCAGTCTTTTTTGTAGCGACCAGTCCCAGTTTCGGTTTCAGAGAGCAACGAAACAGTTCACCGGGTGTGTAAACAAAGTGGTCACGTGTTCGCAAAAAGCCATGACGTATGCTCTGCCGCGCAGCCAGCGTGCGGCGCGCCGGCACGCGAGCTTCGTGTTGCTAGTCGTCTGCTACGCCTGCACGTGGTTTGCCATGTCCTCGCCATCATCGTCGTCGTCGTCCTCGTTTTCGTCGTCCAGCGGCGACGATTTCCTGCATGTGGGAGTCGCCGCCGTATTAGACGTGGCCAATCACTTTCAATTTGACCCACTGGAGAGCAGCGACTCGGATATTGCGGCCGGCGACGGCGAGCACTGCAGGAGACACACGGTACGATTCGGCGTCCGATCCGACGTGCGGCGCCGCATGCTCCGGCATGCGGCATACGATGAAGCGGGAGACACACGGTCCGATTTGGTGTCCGATCCGGCGTCCGACGCGCCGGAACGGCAGCCGGAATCGAGGTGTTTTGCCGTGCCGAAGCGCCGGATCGGACGTCCGGCGTGCGACAAACCGGGATTTTCATCGTCCGACGCGTCCGACAACCGCACCGTCGTCTGGCCGCAGCCAATGACAGCGCGGCTGGCATGTGACGTTCCCTCCACGGAGGCGGCGCTGGCTGGCCGGTTTCTCGCAGTGTTTTTTTTTTTCCTTGCCTGCTGCAGTTTGTTTCCGACACGAAGTAGTTACCAGTTCAGTAAAATTATCTCGACGTGTGCCTGTTATTCAAAGCAACGCCTAGTACACTAGGACTAAGCTACTGGCGAGATCAGGAGACGCGACGCGAGGGCATTTCGCGGGCAGACAGCACACACCGACCGTCTGAAGGCTGTTTCACATGCTGCGACTGCAACGACGAAAATCGGTGCTGTCGCACGCATCGCAATGCGATTTTTAGAGGGCTCATTTCACATGATTGCGATTTTAACAATGCGACTGGTGCGACGCCCAGGGTTGCTTAGTGCCAGGTTTCGTGGCACACGCTGCATAATTCATTTATTGTAGTGAATAAAACGTTTACACTATAATATTATTGACTTCTTTTGATTATAAGCAAATAATATGTACGTTTACTCATTTAAAAACGTTAGTTAAGATTTGTCTTGGGGTGCGCGACGGCGGTTTCTGTAGTTCAGTGCGACATCGCGCACGTAAACAGCTGTTCGTAGGTGGTTCAGCGGTGTGTGTTGCCTTATCTACCTTCTATGACCGTTTTGTTCTGCCTGTGCTGCAACAATCTGCAAGATGACCTATCGACAAGTTCATATAGCTCCCCTCACCGTATATGCAGTATTCGGAATTCGGCTGCCACGAAGTTGTCGTGTCAGCCCAACAAGATCCTCGCGCTACCCGTGCTCGGCGTCAGCGTCTAGAGAAATGATGCGTGTATATTGCCTGTCATTGCGCATATGTGGTGCCTGCTCCTAGCCATATTCTTACGCCATACGCAACAAGAAGCACCAACCCGAACGCCCGCGTGTGCCCCTGAACGAAGCCTCAAACGATCTTTGTGATTACGACGTGGAATGAAAATTGTGTTGTGAAATTCAACCTTAGCGCTAGCCTGGTTCGTCCATCGCCGTGCTTGCGCTGCGAATATATATATGGGAGCCCCCTCTCAATATTTCTAAAGGCGCAAAAGCCGACGCATCAAATGTTTCGAGCAGTTACCGTCACTTTTGTAGAAACCTGTACGTTGTAACATAGCATTCTAAAAGACACGCTTCTCGTCCACTTTGTTGTCCCGTGTCTCGCGCTGGTAGTATACTCGGAACTTCTAACAAGAAGACCATATCAATACGCGCTATTCATAATGCAGGATCGTAGGCCCACGGCAGGCGCACTTGCCGTAGAATTTTTCAGCTTTCTGCTCAGCCTCGCACGCCTCTCACAGTTAGCCTGTTTTGTGGAAATAAATATTATTATATTATTAATGTTATTAGATATTATAGTTTCTTCACTAATTTATAGCAATCGTCCAGATTTCTTAAGCTAGTCATGCATTTAACCTATATTAGATCAACATTGTTACGACATGCTTATGGGAGTCATTTCAAACTAGATTGCTCAGCAGAGAAAGTACAAATGCAAGCCTCAATGTTTATTCCAATTTGGTATTCCTATACATTATATTGTCAGAATTTTATGCCTGCTTGCATTTCCTGCAATTCAATGTTCAGAGCTGGAAAAACTGATTCCTCTTCTTGCTGTCGAATGGCTGCTTCAATGTCGATAGCAAGCTATAATTATTCATTTCGAAAGTGTTAAGCAATGACTATATGTCTAAGCTTATCAGTGCGTTTTTGTTCCACGAACACTTTTAAGTTTTCTCTCTCCCTCTCATTGACAGCCATGGAATGAAACCGTTCACTTTCATATGTATCAGAATGCAAACATTCTGAAATTTGTCCTGAACATTTGTCTGCGTCCTATAGTGTGCATGTTTGTATTAAGTTCTGGGGTTACAATCGCAGTGATCTACACATATTGTTATATTGCAAGAAACAAATTTATTTCACTTTGTTTTCAAATCTACAATGTGGCCATGCAGTAACGACTGCATTAATAAGCAAAAAAGAAAACTGCAGATTCAGTGTACGTGTTGGAACCTATGCAAAGTGAAGTTTTTGTCAAGTGGTCAATTAAATGCTGTTAAAGTAACTGCGATATATACCATTTGTCTTATTTTCAACAATCCAACTTGTCATCTTTTGCAAGGTTTGCTTATGCACCGCATAGGTCACAACCTTAATGTCATGTAATCTTTATGCATTACACTGTCCACAAACCATACCGAAACGCAAACGGCAGTTAATGTAGATGCACGCTGCGAGACATCAACACAGTGACGTTTGTTGAGCAAGGAATGGTGCGAGGTGTATGCAGATGAATGAATGACGTGCTTATGTACTTATTTATTTATATACCTCGCAGGCTGCAAGGTTGGAGTATTATGCAAGGGGGAATAAAAAAGTTACAAAAGGAAGAAGGGCACAACATTAAGAAAAAAAACAGCAAAAAAAAGCAGTACCACTACATTGCACCAACTAGCCCAACGTGTTTTACTGGCACATTATACAATACTTAACAAACAATAACAGAAAAAGTTACTGCCCATGCACCCTGTACAGACGGTAAACCAGCGAAGCTGAAATGTGCAGCCCCGGTTTTTATCACTGGGTTAATTCCAATGGCTTATTAAAGTCTTTCTATATTATTGGTTATGTCTGTGTTTCTTAATGAGGTTATGCACATGTTTGGCTTGGGTTTATCACATTGTCTATTTGGAATGCCGCACATTGCACTTTGCAAGATCACCATCTTCGAAAGTGCAATGAGCAGCGGTTCATTGTGTTAATCCAGGTGGTCCGTCGAAGTCTTTCTGAATTATGTTACGCATTTGTGTTTTGTAATGCGTTAATCATAATGTTTATGACTCAGTTATGCACTGTAGTTACCAAGTGACACACCGGGGCTGCACATTTCATTTAATTAAATACAGGGACACATTTTTGAACCTATAGGGAAGTCTGAGAGAGACTTCTGCACGCGCGCTCTGCTGCTAGAGAGAAATGACGTCACTATCGGTGTAGCCATTGGCCCGCCACACCTTTGCTGCAAGATAATTATGACATCATGATCTTGTCTTAACCCCGTCCCACTCTGTGTCCCTTCCTTGGAATAATGCGTAGATAAATGTTTATGTGTTAAATGCATAAGCAATTTCTATGTCTACCCAACAAGAAATGTCTCCGTCCCTCATGTAAGACGAACAATGGCTCACAACCCCCGAAACAATGGCTCATACCCCTACGCTAGGGTTCTTGTGATCGGACCATGAGTGTTTCGCCTAGGCATATACAGCTTCACTCTAAAAAGAATGAACACCTTTCTGCTAGATACCAAGATAATCTCATGAGGTGTTCTAACAAATGAAAGTTTATTGACCATGCCAAGTAAATGCTGGTCGACAAGCAATAAATCGAATTTACACAAAAAGCAGAAGCAAGATCTGATGTGTGACCATACAGATCCCAACAGGAAACGCATCCATCTCTGAAAGTGTAACAGCGGCCATGCTGACACAAGATTCTCCCAGTGTATTTGCATCTACAGCATCCATAATTTCTCTAGGCAGCCGATCTCCACAGAATGCTAGCTTCTTCCTCTACAATGCACTCTCCACATCTGAGCGTGCATCGTAGAGGAAGAAGCTAGCATTCTGTGCAGATCGGCTGCCTAGAGAAATTACGGAAGCTGTAGATCTAAAAATGCTGGGTTAATCTTGACATCACGGCCCCCGCTAAAAAGGGATGCATTTCCCGTCAGGAAATGCACATGAATTTTTGCTTCTCCTTTTTGTGTATGTTCAGTCTATTTCTTGTCAGCGAGCATTTACTCGGTGTGTACATTAAACTTTTGATTGTTAGATCATCACGGTTTTCTTGTTTGTCCTATGTGTTCTTTGGTGCCATTTGCAGCCAGGCTATTCGTTTTTTTTTTTAGACTGCAGCAAGTCACTTTAATAGCCCTCATGATACCTTATAAAATCTTTTATTTGGCCAATGTAGCAAGAATTTACAGTGTGAGGCAGTAAGAACAGGGTATGCTAACTTCTAATTAAAATGTTTATTGTGAAAGTGCAGTGATCTATAAAGGTTACCACAAAGTAGTGCAGCAATAAAACCTGATAAAGACTAGTGCTTGATGAAACAAAACATAAAAGCAGGAAAGGGGGAAAATACGTATAGATATTCAAGTCCAGGGAAAAAAAACAGTGATGACCAAGTGTGCAAGTGGCTACCTTCCAGGAAACTGATTTTTTCCCCAATGGCATGGAACTGGAAGAATGTGCTTGCATTGCATAAGCAAACTGTCAGTCTGTCTATTGGAATAACAACAGTGTTTCTTGAAGGGTGCTGGCATGCAGGATTGGCAATTGTAATTATTTTTTCCTGCACTTGGAATTTTTCTCTATTTTCTTTCTGTAGCATATTTATTTATGTTTGGCTGCATCAAGCACCAATTTTTATCTATCCTTCAATGATGTCTTTCTTTTTCTGGGGAAAATTCGGGGAAGGCAGGAGACGGAAATTCAAGACGATGAGCAACATGATAACAAGGTGAAAGCAGGAGCCAACGTTTCCACACGTGGAATTTGAAGAAGACAAGTCCACTTGTCGAAACGTTGGCTCCTGCTTTCACCTTGTTCTCGTTTTGCTCATCGCCCTTTTACAACTCGCCACATTTTTACAAATGAACCTCAGTTGAAAGTTAGTCCTCATCCATATCTAGTATCATCCTGTTGATACTGCTCCATGCTATGCACTCTTGCAACATTTGTGTGTGTATGTGTGCACACGTGTGGATTTGGATGCGGGATCGGGCCCTTGGGCAGAGGTATCATTCTTCTCCTGTGCAGCCTTATGAATTCATTAACTATACTGCAACAGAAATGCAACGAACAGGAACGAAGTGAACACACAGAGCGCTTCGTTCTTGTGTGTTGTCTATCTGTTGCACTTTAGTTAATAATGAATACACACAAACTCATCTAGTTTTCAGTTATTATGTCAGGCTTATAAGCCTGCTTGTGTCCTGGAATAACTGCATGGCTATGTATCCTGTAATTTAATTTCTGGCCATGTGCTGGCAAGTCGCGTGTTAATCTCTTGATTTTCCTGACAATCTTGTGTGATGTGCAGGCCCAGACAGTTTCTGGTGAATCCATGCAGGGTGTTGTGCAGGGTGTAATCTGCATTACAAGTGCTGCTTTGATTGCTTTCCGTTCAGCTTTTCTAGGTGTAGGATGACCTAAAATGGTACTCACTTATATGGGGTTTAGTTTTATGTAGTGTCATACTACTGTTACACTGCTATTGCCAGATCAGTGTACTATATGTGCCTTATGTTTGCTTGCATCTTCGTGATTAGCAACCTCCTGTGTTTGTTTGGCAGTTGCATATAATCTCCTGGCCTAATTGTTTGTCCCCATATTTCACGGTATGGGCCTGTTGTGTTTCAACTTCACGTACTCCCGAGGTTGCCTTTCTGAAGGGAGGGGTGTTTGCATCTCATATGCTAACTGGCATAGTATCTTGGGACGAGGTTCTGAGCTCTTGAGACAAAGAATTTGTGCTGCAGGCTGCAACTCTACTCTGTCTAGGTGCTTGTTCGTTAGCTCTTTCTCATAGAGGCCTTCAAGCATGGTACAGTTGGAAAGACCTGTTATTACTACCCGATGCCTGTATTCGATGAGTTGTCTTTTTTGTGTGCTGTTGGTAACTCATACCGTACCACACCTTGGACACAAGCACAGCATCTGCGATTTTCTATAGTATACGCTCGCCCACCCCCGTTATTTCGAGATTATTCTTTTCACCAGGTGTGGAAGTTGCGTCCAGGCATTGCATAATTGTTTCACCCACATGCTGGCTCTGCCGTCATGGGCTTACACTAGCTGAGGATTTGTGGATGTTGACTTGCGGGCATATTTGTCCAGCTATGTGGATCACTATGTGCAATCTGGGGTAGTTCTTGATTCTAGTCTTTCTTTTTTTCTGACGTCGATATGAGCTGACTTATCAGAAAGCGAGAGGCCAGACTAGCCAAGAAAGTCTGCAGTGTTGTCGAGGGCTTGTTGCATCATTTTTGATTTCTGTATAAGATAGCTTTCCCACAGACTGTAATACACCATAGGCTGTAGTGTTTCTTGTAGTGTGCCCGTGTTGTTGGTGTGTGTGGGCTAAACGTACCTCCAACTCTCACCTGGAATTTTCTGTCTTTCAGAAAGTTAGTTTAAGTGTTCTACCAGAAATGTTTTTGCACATCGTTCCTCTTATTAGAGCAGCATGAGGTACTGCTGTTAACCCTTTAATGACGAGACATATAAATACCGAGAAAACATGTTTATTGTTCTATCTAAATATGCAAAACACGTCAAGAGTAAGCATAATCAACAAAAAGAAAAAATATTTTGCAGAAATTTTTCAGCAATAGAGGGAAAACCCCAGGCAGGAAACTGGAAGTGGGCTTCACCCCATTGAAGCCACCTAGCTTTATTTTCCATTTGTATAGACAGCTCTTATCATATGTGAACCAGAGGTGCCCATTTCATTTGCTTTACATCAGATGTGCGACACCAATGCAGCTGCATACGTTGCATTGGCCTGTCTCCTCTGAACTTGCTTGCACAAGACAGTGAGTCACGTGCCAAACTTCTTCTTCCTCGTCCAGTGTTCCTGCTCTAAACCAACAAATTGACAACCAACAACGCTTGCTGCTTGTCATTCAGTGTTGGCCGAAGACATTTAGCTAGAAACTTCGTACTCGATACTTAAACTCGACAAGAAAAAAATTCTTTTTTGGTGTGTTGCCTGTAGGCAACACTCGTCAATAAAGGGTTAAAAGCCTCTTCACTCTGTTCATTTTTTCATAAGCGGTATTACACAATGTCCTGCCATAAAGTTTCTGCTGCTTATGGCCCACTCATATCTGCCCGAAGGGACAACTCTTGAAAAAGGTTTTCTTTGTGCTATGTGTGCGACGTAGTATGAGCATTCATGCCTTGACATTTATACATCTGTATAACCAGCTTCTTGACAGAGTACTTGCTATACCTGATCATGCTTACTTGTGCAGTGCTGTTGAACAATACATATTGATGCAATGAATATTTACACACTTGAATTATCACGAAAGATGGTTGTTTTACAATTCTGCGCTTTGCTTTCTATTGGTGTTAGATTTTGCATAAGCATGCCCCCCGTGCAATAGCATTTTGAAGTGTAAGGGTTCAATAAAAGGTGATGAACTAAATCTAAGTGCAAGAGCTTTTTTTCGCACCTATGACTCCCATCGAAATGCGACTTCCATGGCTGGCAAATCAATCCCTCGCCTTGTGTTAGCAGCAGAATGCTATAGCCACAGTGGCAGGTGAACAAATTGAAGAACAATATTTCTGTCTATAATTTTTTTTCTTGCCTGTATGTAAGTAAAGTTTGGAATAAGTTTGTCATTGCAAAAAAGCCCAGTTTGTGTTCTTTTATTGAATAAACCACATATTGTGTATAGTTGAAATGCAGAAATTTGTTCTAAAATCCTCAGGTGATATATGTTCTTGCAAGTAGCATGGTATTTCATTACTTACAAAGATAGTAATCGCAGCGCATATCGTTATATGGGTTTACACACTAATATATGTGATCACAAACTTATTAGAAACTTACTAGAAACATGTAAGGCATGAATGTTTCTGCACACTTGATCAGCTGTGAACGTGCAAGAACTGCTTGTACTGGCTGACTTCACTGCACAGTTTAGATTTACTTTTCTTCAGCGTGTCGTTTTATACTGTTTTATCCACACAAGAACAGGGCGTTTGCCTGCTTTTCGCATTTTTGCACGAGTTCTACATAATTGTGCAGGAGGGTACGTTGTCACTGTATTTACTTAATCTACTAGCTGTGCAGTTAGTTACCTTGCAGAGCAAGTGTTCATACAGATGCAGTAAGGTGCAAGAAAAAAAAATTCTCTAGCGAAGAGGTGCAACCAAACGTGCATGTAATATTTTATTCAAGCCACGGATTTAATGCTATCGTAGCAAATTCATTACGATAGCCTACGCTTTTGCTCTGTCAAATTTAATAAGAGGCAAGATAAGCTTTCAAGATGCATCGGGAAATTCGTGCTTGAAAACCGACAAGAAAATGCGACTGAACGGTACCGCGTTCAGCGCAACGTTGAAACTTCGGGTACTTTGCTGTATTGTCATTTGCCCTTGCCGAGGTTGAAATAATTCAAGCTGTTCCGTAAGCGCGATTTTTGCATGCTACTCAACAAAACATTGTAGCGACCTCGTCGTCTGCTGGGGATCGAACACCTCCTAGCACTGACAACTCGCAAAGGCGTACGAAGCAAACGTGAAAATGCACTTCATTTGCTGTGCAGAGTGTCAACAAACGCATAGAAATCGGAGAATGCAATCTGCGGTACAAGTTTTTTATTGTCCCTTCGCGTACGTACCGAATTCGACGATCCACGTCTCCGCGCATGTCGATCGAGACGCCATTTTCCAAAACAAACCAGCGAAATAGCTCCTTTGGCAGCTCTCCGCGCAATTTCGACGGAAAATCGCAGCGATCGGTGCGACGGTGCGACTGTGCGACCAACCGGTTGGTCGCAGCCGAAAATCGGGGGGTCGGCACTGCGACTGCGATTTTCATCGCAAACGACGGAAATCGCACTTCCGGTGCGACGAAAATCGCATCATGTGAAACAGGCTTGAGCGAGGCTGCTCGCTTTGCTTGCACGTTTGCCCTTCGCAACGACTGCGTCGAGTAAACCAATTGTATTTAATTACGGGCGACCTAAGTGTACAGTGTTAATTCTTTTGGCAAACATAAGCGCTCTTCGACGAGCTCGGGTTGGATCGTAAGCGCCGTCGGCCGCGGCGTCTGCCTAGCTAGGCCTACCCGCTCTATCGCTGGCTGTTAGCGGAGTCGTCAGTGGACGACGCGCCGTCGTGAAGTGTTCTGTCACTCGCAGGGGCATAACGTTATTGGCAGTGTTCACGTAAAGCGACGCAGTGTTGTGGAGAGTTGTTTATATTGCGTTTCTCGACGTGGCTCTGAAGTCAAGCTGGAGGGCTGGATCTGGGCGGAGCTTACGCGCCGCTCAATCTTTCGGATGCACGCACCGTGTGTCCCGAATAAGCCGCATGGTAGCCAACGAAAATTCGTGACGTGGCCACATGACGTAGCGTTTTCTTGGCTATTTACAGACCCGGGTGATGTCAATGTCGCGAGGTGCTCTGTTTTACGATTGGCTGCGCGCACGTACTTTAAAATTGATTTTAAACATGTTCTAAGCGATATTCGCCGCTGATATATTACACACGATGTGTGTGTGACCCACTAAACCGATCTCACAAGTTATCTCGACTTCAAATTTTTGTGTCAGTACTCCTTTAAAGACATATATTCAGACACACCTGGCAGGACCGCCGCGATCGTTCACGAAATCGAGTTAACCTCATCGGACGCAGTTCGTTCGAAAGCTTATCGCGTTTCACCTCGTCAACGTGAAGTCATGACCGCTGAAATAAACAAGATGTTAGAGCTAGGTGTAATCGAGCCAGGAGAGAGTGATTATACCTCACCTCTTATGTTGGTTGAGGTCCCAGGAAAAGAGCCGCGGCCATGTATCGACTACCGCAGGCTCAATTTAATCACGAAGGACCAGACTTATCCAATACCGCATATCGAGGAAAGGCTTGAGAAAGTGAGCAGTGCTAATTTCATCTCTACGCTTGATTTAGTCAGAGGGTACTGGCAGGTTCCGTTGACCGAGAGGGCAAGCAGGCTTGCGCCGTTTATTTCCCCGGTGGGAACCTTTCTGCCGAAAGTCCTGAGCTTTGGATTGAAGAATGCTCCCTATTGTTTCTCTAGCCTTATGGACCAGGTGCTACGGGGAATGGAGGACTTTGCAATTCCGTGTGTCGATGACATAGCAATCTTTTCTTCATCATGAGTGGACGATATGCAACACCTGCGAACCGTGTTGTGCCGTCTACGAGAGGCCAACTTAACTGTTAAGGCTCCCAAATGCCAATTAGGGCGCGCGGAGGTAGCTTATCTAGGTCATGTAATAGGGCAAGGCCATCGTCGGTCTTCCGAGGTTAAACTGGCTGCAATAGACAACTTCCCGTAACCACGCACCAAGCGGGACATCTGGTGATGCCTTGGCTTGGCAGGTTATTACCAAAGATATATCCCCCGTGATTCCGAGATTGCCAGTTCTTTAACAGATGCTCTCAGAAAAACAGAACCACAAACGGTAAAGTGGGATGACGCAAAAGAAAAGGCTTTTAGTATACTGAAGAAA
This sequence comes from Dermacentor albipictus, assembly GCF_038994185.2. NCBI lineage: Eukaryota > Metazoa > Arthropoda > Arachnida > Ixodida > Ixodidae > Dermacentor > Dermacentor albipictus. The sequence continues at coordinate 22,330,146 of NC_091821.1, forward strand.
GCACTAACGAGTCAGCCAGTGTTGAACGCGCTCGACTACTCTAAGTCATTAATTCTTCAGTGTGATACCAGCGACCGGTGTATGGGGGGGCGTCAAAAGAGTAATAACGCAGACGGGCACCTTGTACTGTACGCCAGTGGAAAGCTTCCAGTTCGTGAGGAAGCACACAGTCCATCAGAAAAGGAATGCGCCTGCGTAGTATGGGCGGTGCAGAAGCTAGCGTGCTATATCGCTGGTTCAAGATTCACCATAGAGACTGACCGCTGTCCCCTGACATAGCTGCAGTCCACGTCTACGAAAAACGGCCGTCTTTTGCGCTCGAGCTTGTCTCTTCAACAGTACACCTTCGATATTCGCTACAAGAAGGGTAAGCTTAACGGCAATGCCGACGGTCTCAGTCGTCGCCCCTGGAATAGCGAAAGGCCCATGCTCACTCGGGTTTCCGTGGCATTTTTACGTTTTTATATTTTTTCATACGTTTTTTTTTATTGTCGCGAAGGTATAGTTGATTGTTAGCTGATTTTATCAACCACGTCTTAACGCTTTCAAGAAATGGCTGTTTTTAGTGTTCAGGGGGGAAGGACGCGCGTAAGGAATGGGAAAGGTGTAGCGGGTTTTCTTTTTTTTTTTTGTAAAGCCTAGTGTGTCTTGGGGGAGTGTGGCCTTGTACTCGCTTACTTTGTGGTTGTGGGTCCGGCACTGTTCTGGAGTGATTGCTTGCCCAAACAGGAGACGAAAGATTGCGAGGCTTGTTTGCAAGTCCAGTTTCACCGGACCGGACCAGGGAGAAAAGACACAAGAGCGCCACGAGGACTGATGAACGACTACCAGGAATCTACTAGCTACGAACCAAGGGATCGTCATCTCTGAGGGTAATTTTGCTACTGAACCGCCGATCTCTCGCCCTGTGGCTGCTAGCCCCTACGCCACGTCGGGAGCTTCCTGCCCCACCGGAGATGCTGTTACTGTTGGCGTGTAGCACCCCCTGCAATAAGGATACTCGGCCACCATGCCTCATCGAAACGAAGGGTCAATTCCCAATTTGTTGTGGTTGTCTCGAGGGGTTGCCGGTCTGGCTGGCGCCGCGCACTGCTTACAGGCCCCTTTGTGTGTGTGTGTGTGTGTGTGTGTGTGTGTGTGTGTGTGTGTGTGTGTGTGTGTGTGTGCGACTTTACAGGGACCCCTTCCACGAACTATCAAGCTCTACAGGAGAACTTCCGCAAATCAACGTCGCCTAGAAGAAAGGATCAAGCCACGACGAGAACTTACAACATCAACTGGGAGAATGGATCAATCGCCCATCCACAACCAGACACCCCTTCCACGAACTGTCAAGACTTTTCGCGAACCAAACAGGCCCCACGGGTTGCCACCAGAGGAAACAAGCCCGTACCACCTGGAAACATGGATCAGCAGCCCCATCCCCGACCAGGCACCAGGGTTGCCACCTGCGGAGGCGGGGCCGTGCAAGCTCATCGGGGAGGAGTGATCAGCTGCTCATTCACAACCAGACTCAGTGCCTGTCACGTGATGTTGACGTGAGCAAGATCCCGCCTACGACCTTAGTAGGCCTATTTAAAGGGTCCTGCAATTTATTTTTTCACTTCATTCTTTTCTTCTTATATTTCACCAACCATTGAATAAGCCGTGCAAGTTTCGCACTAGAAGTCGTCTCGTCCTTGCCTTGTCGCCATGGTCTACCGGATGCCTGCAGCCCACCGACAACGCCACGCTACCCAGTAGTAACGTCGGTCGAGCTTCGAAAAACGGGCGTCGCAGCAACTGGTCGGCAGCGGTGAGGTACGCTACCCTGGAGAACGCAACAGTGGCAGGAGACGCCATATTACGATTATGATTTCAGCTGACGCAGGTGATATGCTCAGCTTCCTAGTGGCAACGTATGTGGACGCCTTTTTATTCAGTAGGCTGCAAAAGAACTTGTCCCAGTGCCTTTGCCGTAAAATGCTGCGCAAGGCTACTTCCTGACATTAGTTCGTCCAAGAAGGGGGCACAGTACACTGAAACATTGTTGAAATGCAGAGATGATGGCAACTAAAAGCATCAATATGCTAGGGAACGTGCTTCCTGGCAAACGCTACAATTTCTTTCTCGTATAAGTGGCGACCTCTCCGTAGTTTCTGCCATCTATCAAAGCGCAGCAACTATGTTACTGTTGAGAAAACAGAGCTCTAACTAGCACGCAAGCGCCGTGATGCAGCACTCGCTTATGCTAAGATATGTAGCAGCTGGGAAACATACAACGTGTTAAGCAGCTATGGGTGCCTGCGCTGCAAGTTTTAGCCGATAATGGGGACCTATTTAGTCGCACGCATAGACCTTCTGATCGGGCGAGGAGAAAAGGGAGAGCCTTTCCTCCTCGCCCGATGAGTAGGTCTATACGTGCGACTAAATAGGTCCCCATTATCGGCTAAAACTTGCGGTGCAGGTACCCATAGCTGCTTAACACTTTGTATGTTTCCCAGCTGCTACATATCTTAGCATAAGCGAGTGCTGCACTTGGGCGATCCAGCGCGGCGCTGCTTGATAGTATTGCTGTCGCGTGCTGCGGAACGATTTCTATATGTTTTAAATCGTACTCTGTGAAATTTACTCAATGTCCGTTCACATAAGATCGTCAGGGAAGCCTTTCTATGCATCTTAAGGTGGATACACACGGGAGGGCAAAATCCCGCCTGCTCCGCGGACAAATAGTGACGTCATCACTTGAATCCGGCGCAGCCGAGTTAGGTCGCATTCACACAGCCGGAGCACCGTTTGCGGAATCCGCGTGCTTATTCTCGACGCCAACGCCACGCACGTTGCCAAACTGCTGGGTACGAGTGCGCATTCCAAGATAGACAGCTATCGGAGGCGGCGTTTGTCCGCGTTGGCTGTTCTACTCGAAGTGAGTGAAGACAGCTAGGTGTAGGCTGTAAAAAGAAAACGATTATGCTTGAAGAAACCACGGATGTCGAAGAATACGCTTTGTGTTCAGAGCTTGCTTTGTGAAGATCTGCTAGAGTGTGATCCGCACGAATACAAGCGCCTACTGCGCGTCAGCAGCACGCAGTTTTTCGAACTTCTGGCCCCCGTTCAACATACAATCGAGCGGCAAGAAACCATCGTGAGACCATCTGTGCCAGCGAAGACACGGCTTCAAATCACTCTTCGCTTTCTCGCCGCAGGTAAGCACTAGTGTTCGCTTCAATTTCAAGTATCAAGTGTCACTTTTTATGAGGCGCGCTGACTTTTAAAGCGAAGGCATCCCCTAGCTTTCTCGACTGTGACTGCTGCCGCTCTCTTGGGAAGTGCGCGCTTCACGTCGCGTGTAATGTGCGCGTGCACTTATTTCCGTTAGCCCGCGGACGCAGGAATAAAACAACAAAAAAAAGAACCAACCCACTCTTTAGCGCCCTACATCTCTATGCAGTGTGTACAATGACAAACACATCTTCGTTGTGACGTGACTGCCCTTACCTCTCGCAATGAACAGTTCGTGTATTTCGGCGTAGATATAGCAAATGCTACGGCGCATGAACATCGTATAAACATGTTGCATAAGAATGTTGGAAATATGGTGAAATAAAGGCAACTGTGTGTATGAAATTTAGTTTTATAGCATGAAAATAGCCGCTTTATAAGAGATCCGCTTTACACAGATTCCAGTGTGAATATCAGATGTGCATATTTTATTCGAATGCGGAGTTCTGTCTTTCTTTGTTAATTTTTAGCGTAACCAACAATTTCTTGTTTTTCTTTTTTTAATAGGAGAAACGCACTACTCTTAAGCTGACAGTTCAGGGAGGACACTCAACTGTCAACCAGCTCATAAAAGAGACATGTGTGGCAATCTGCCTGGAGCTGAAAGACGAATTCTTGAAGACCCCCAAGACTGACGGAGAGTGGTCTAGAGCCATGCAAGACATCAAAGAAAAGTGGCAGTTCCCCAATTGTATTGGTGCTATAGATGGAAAACATGTGTGCATCATCAAGCCAAATATTCAGGCTCTTTGTATTTCAACTACAATAAAACCTTCAGCATAGTGCTATTTGCGCTTGTTGATGCGAACTATAGGTTTCGCTATTTGGACATTGGCGCCCCTGGTTCACAAGGTGATGGCGGAATTTGGCAGTCAACACCTCTGCGAAAAGCAATTGATGAAATAAAATGCGGGACGGCCCAAAACCGTAAAAGTGGCAAGTTCGCCGGATCTTCAAATGCCCCCGGTTATTGTAGGAGATGATGCTTTTCCTCTGGGTGAAAATTCCTGAAGGTGCGGCGTTTGTTCGCGAAAACCGTTTTTAGAAACTCTGCAGAGGTTCAATCAGATGAAGAAAACAATGGGTCAAATCTAGAAGAGCATTCCCAAAAATGAAGTAAATGTTTCGGCTACATGGTTCATATTGAACTGGTAACATGCTGCTGACCACAAAAGAAAAAAAAAAGAGACAGGGCTGAGCGCAGAAATGACAGAGCGCCCTGCCCTCTCTCTTTCTTTATTTTTTGATTACGCAGCACGTCATTATCCCAGAAATGACGTTATAGCTAATAATACACGCCGACAGAGTAAGGTGCTGATCCTGCATGCCGCTGAGCCATTTCGAGAGCGATCTCTTGCCATAGCCTGTTACGCAGCTGCGCGCTTGCATAAGCGGTGAGCTCTACATTCAATAGCGCTGCGAATCCATCAAAAAGAGCAAAAAAAGTACCGGTTGCTTCGTCACTTAGCATTTTCTTGTGCACCTCACTCATGTTGAGGTCACGCAGGCTGCGCGGTCTAAATAGAAATGCGCGCGCAACCACGACTCGCCTTTCCCGCTGCACCACAACAAAAGCACATGCGGTGACTCCTGCACAACAAAAACACACGTGGCATCAAGCCACGGATGCATCAAGCCGACAACACGCCATCGTAGCCACGCCAACCCGTCCAATGTTGGCAGATTTGACGCTGACTACGTTAAATTGAGGCCAGACGACCTCCGAACGGACGGATGGAAATACCGGCGAGCATTTTCAATCCGGACCGCGAGCGGAGGAGGCCGGACAAGGCGAGGGCGGCAAGTTTTGATGACGCGCGCGTCACGTGATGCGCGATCCGCTGCGAAAATTCCTCCTCCGTCCGGTCGTGTGAATGCACCTTTACCGATGCATAGTACGCAGAAATAGAGAGTTTTAGCTTGAGCGTTTTTACGGCCAGCGGGGCGGAGCGGGCGAGCGAATACACCAGCGGAGAGGCGCGCGAGAAAATAGTTTTAGCCGGGCGGATCGCCCGTCTTTTCGAGCGGAGTAGAGTCACTTGCTCTGCTGCTCCACCTATTGGTCACAATTCGAGTTATAGTGAAAAGAATATCAATTAAACCTGCTAATAATGCGCTGAAACTGTTTAATAAAGGTAGGTTATGTGTTTTTAGTTAGTTATTTGGTTAAACTTCTAAACGGGCCTGAGCAGCGGTCGCCGTCGACAACGCAGCAGCGCCGGCGCTTGTGTTGACGGCTGCCATCTTGAATACCCATACACGCCCGCGCGCTTTTACGCACGCTCGCGCGCTGCCTATCGCTCCGCTGGAGAGGGCTTCCCAGCGGGCGTAAGCTGCGCTCCGTAAAAACGCTGGCCGGCCCAGCGACGTGCGCATGCGCAGTGGCGTCTGCGCTCGTCCGCTCCGCTCCGCTGGCCGTAAAAACGCGCAAGCTAAAACTCTCTAATATCTCTTGGGGGCGCAAACCTGTGACGTGCATTTTCAGCGTTATCAGCCGCGGTGTGTGTACGTGTTGTGAACCTTTTGCCTATATCGGTTTTAATTCAACGAATAGAACCGGTGTCTCTGTATTACCAGCATGAAACGGTAAATCTGCGCACTATCTGATCGCATGACGTAGGCACTAAAAACATGAATCTTAAGAGCGCAAGCTCGTCTATGCGGCCAACCTAAGGCAACTACGAAACATCTAAGCGGCAGGCGCTATCAAATACACCGGCATCGTTCTCACGCATATCAAATCTAGTAGGCCTGAAATCAGTACATGTCTACGCTAGGCTTCCTGCATGAGGCCGATGGCGCTGCTCAACACACCGATCACTGCGGTTGGTGAACCAGCATGATACATATATGAGCTATGTGATTCGGCATTGCTTTTTTGTCCTGTAAAGCCATAATGTATGAGAGCGATCGCATAAAAAGAATGCGATGGCTATTTTTGAGGACAACATTTCCGTAATACGTGTGAGTACTTAGTATACACTCTAAGAACAGTTTATACCCTTTGGCTTGCCCCTTCTGCCACACAAAAATAATCGTCATCTGCCTTGATGCGTTTCCTTTCTTTATCGCTGCGAGCCCGGAACTTTCCAGTAACGAACGGCACGCGCGTTATCAGCATAGAACAGTTTACACCCTTTGGAGTGCCTCTTCTGATAACGCGCGTGCCGTTCGTCACTGGAAAGTTCCGGGCTTGCAGCGATAAAGAAAGGAAACGCATGAAGGCAGATGACGATTATTTTTGTGTGGCAGAAGGGGCAAGCCAAAGGGTGTAAACTGTTCTTAGAGTGTAGAATGGAACGAACAGAACCGAAAAAAAATTTCGGTTGTCATCCTCTTTCTCGAAAAAGAAGGAGAAAACGGGCTAATGCCGCAATACGAGCTCGTATAGTCACGCCCCACAACGTTTATACATGTGTAAACGTTGATGCCGCATGCTCGGACCATTGTCAGGGTTGGGGGCTCAATCCCGTCGCTCGTGATCCGTTGTCAAGATTGGAGTCCGGCATGAATTAGAAGGTAGCTGGCCCATGCCGTCGTCCAACTTATCCACGCTGAGGACGTTGATGAAGGGAAGGACTGCTTCTCATCGAGATCGAGGAACATGGGTTTATTTACAATATTTATATCACTCTAACATGACTATTTGAGAGAGAGTGTCAGTCCAACATGACTGCTCAAGAGAAGTGTGTCGAGCATCCGCACAACAGCAGTTTTTAAACACTCGGTCCGCCGGCGATACAAGGCGGCGAACGTTCGTTTCGTCGTCGCAAAACTAGCCGCCTCCCGCAGGACGGCCTACGCACACAAAGGCACACACGTTCCAATGTCCGGAGCCGACGTCAGAGGGGCCCCGTAGAACTCGGAGCCGTTCCGGGTAGCGCGTTGGGGAGTTTGGGAACAATAGTTGGCCCGCCGAACTCATTCCGTCACAAAGTCGATTTAGTAACGCTGTGGCTAGAAGTTCGCGGCGAAGCTCCCGGTATGTTGACCGTCATAGTCGTAAGCGGGTGGCAATCTTGCACTGCAGCTGGCCATTCTTAACAGCGCCGGGAGGTTGCCGTCATTGTCGTAAGTGGCTGGCAATCCTGCACGGCCGCTGGCCATTCTTAAGACCATGCGCTACATTGTTACGTGAAGCTGAAGCCGAATACTATTTACAAGTTATTTACAGGTAAGCTCACGGAGCCAAAATGGCGACGCTATATCAAACCGGGCACACACGTCGTCTTCGTCCTCCTCAGTGCAGCCACACTATGGTGGCTGTTCCGTAGCACCACCTCCGGCTGTAGAAGCACCGTCCCGGTGCTTAATTTACACATCCGTGGTGAAAGGTGTGTGGCATGGTTTTAGTCTTGCCACGTGAACGATGTCACTTGCAGCTGATGATGACGCTGAGCGATCGGCGGGGATGACTTCATACGTGACATCGGTCACTTGTCGTGCCACAATATATAACAGAGATATCTGTAATCCAGAACCTACCACTGCTTAGGACGCTCGCGCAGTTCGTAAACGGTCACCTTACTGGACAAGTATAGTTCACACTGGAAGGTGTGCCGTTTTTACTAACCAAAACTATTTTATTCATAGGTGGAAACCTCATCCACCGAACCAAGTAGTAACACAATGTAATCTGCAGCTAACACTTTGAACGCTTGTCAAAGTATACAGCAGAGCTCCTATCGTAGCAGAACGATACCCACGCTGTTACGATCGTCGTGTATGTTTCATTGCTCCTAAACCGCAGCTTAGAACTAGAGGATAATACTACAATAAGGTCACATTAGTGGGTGTTCAATTCATTCAATTGGCAGACTCGTGCGCAAGCGCGTGAGAGAGGTAATTTACCATAACCAAATGAAAAAAAATGTGTGTTCTGATTTAGAACACAGCAGGTGATTAAGACATATCGAGTGCGTAAAAAAAGGCGTAAATATCGCAACGGCTGAGCTCGTTCACGCTTCTGTGGAAGCCACCGTACTTTCGATTTCTGCGATAGTAATTAGAGCAAAATCTGACCGAAGTTGGCACTGAGAAACACCGGATATTATCGTACACCATGCATATGAAGCTTCAAAATCAGAAAAAAAGAAAGAAAGAAAAGACAAGCGCGCCTGCGCAATACCTCTAAACCGACCTGAACTTCGTGGCGGTGCGACGAAAAATGAACCACGCGTGACGGCGCCGAAGCAGACGCTCTGGCACGTGATCCTACTTCTCACGTCATTCAGGCGCTGGCACTAGGCGGCGTCACGGTATGTCCTCGCGTCCATGCAGTTACGCTTGTCTAGAAGTTCCTTAACTCAATAACAAGGATGCTAAAAGTGTGTTCTTAACAATGTAATGAAAGTTGCTCTCGTTAAGAACAAGCGAGCATCAAGAATTTCCGTAAACCAGTTCACATACGAGTAATAAGCGATCTCTGTGCCAGCGTGATCTGCGGAAGCATGACAACCTGCGGCCCGATCTATGTTTTTCTTTCCTTTTCTTAGAGTAGCGATATACCTCTAGAATGAGCAAAAATGTTCCAATTCTGCCTAAAATTACGCTATGGGGGTTACAGTGCCGAAACCACGATCTGATTATGAGGCAGGTCGAAGTGGGGGGAAGCGGATTATAATTATGACCATTTGGTCGTGTTTAACGTGCGCCATAATTCAAGTACACGAGCGTTTTTTGCACTTCGCCCCCCACCGAAATGCAACCGCCGCGGTGGGGATCGAACCGGCGCCCTCGAGCTCGGAAGCGGAACGCCATAGCCACGGGGCTACCGCGGCGGGTTAAAACACGAAATTACGCCTTGCGCCCTCGTTCAGTGCTCCAATATCAGGCAGAATCAGGGACGTTAGCTGCTGGGTTCTTCTCGTCAACGTTCAGAAAAGCGCGAGGTGTAATGGATAGCGGCTGGTTTCTGTTTGCCGTTCTCCGAGTCAGAATTGCGAGAGGATTGCAACACAAGCATTTGCGAATTTACGCCTTGTATACATAGCGTTGTGTGTTTGTGGTGTGCGCAAAGTGAAAATAGGCTCAAGTTAAACTTGGGCTTGTCTCACGATGCATTAAAGTTAATAAACTGCGTTCGCTTCTGAGGCTTTGAGGGGGGGGGGGGGGGCTACCGCTGTTGGATTCAGATGATATCATAATCAGCTGCATTATTTCTTTTTCTGATCTGCATCAGCACTCCGGCTGTTGCAGCCGCTCAGGACACATACCAAACTGCAACTCAGCAAGTTTCGCTTTCCGAAGCCTTCTTTCACGGTGTTGGCGAGTGTCTTGGAGAAGCCGAGTACCTTCATTTGCTTTCTTTCTTTTTTTTTTTTTGCTTCTGATTTGTCTCGGCGGACGCGTCTACACTGCACTGCTGGTCGTCTATGGAGGCAGCGACGGCGGCAGCGAAAGGACAGATAAGTGCTCGCGATAAAGGAAGAGAAACGTAGCCACGGTAGGAAGAGGAGTGAAAACAGTTTTCTTTCCTTTTTTTTTTTCAAGGCAGCGCGCATACGAGCTTCGTTTACGCGTCGTGGCAGAGCGGCGGCGCCATCGCCAGCCCCACTTCGTTGCGTTTTCCGCGTTGCTCCATTTCCGGCCGGCG